>NW_017100102.1:237387-510824 GCF_001412225.1 Nicrophorus vespilloides | reverse complement strand
CGAAAATAAAACAAATTTTTTGAATGGAGTTCGATTCGAAAATTCTAACAGCGTTATAATAGTTTCATTGAAATCGGTCGAGTCGTTCGAAAAATAAAACATATTTTTTGAACGAAGTTCAATTCGAAAATTCTAACATTGTTATAATATAAGTAGCGCTCACTAAAAAGCGTATAATAAGTTTCATCGAAATCGGTCGATTTATTCGAAAAATAAAACATATTTTTTGAAAGGAGTTCGATTCGAAAATTCTAACAGCGTCATCATATTAGCAGCGCTCGCTTAAATGCGTATAATAAGTTTCATCGAAATCGGTCGACTCGTTCGAAAAATAAAACATATTTTTTGAACGGAGTTCGATTCGAAAATTATAACAGCTTTATAATATTAGCAGCGCACGCTAAAATCCGTACAATAAGTTTCATCGAAATCGGTCGACTCGTTCGAAAAATAAAACATATTTCTTGAACGGAGTGCAATTTGAAAATTCTAACAGCGTTATAATATTAGCAGGGCTCTCTAACATGGCCATAATAAGTTTCATCCAAATCGCTCGACTCGTTCAAAAAATAAAAATTATTTCTTGAACGGAGTGCAATTTGAAAATTCTAACAGCGTTATAATATTAGCAGCGCTCTCTAAAATGCGTATAATAAGTTTCATCCAAATCGCTCGACTCGTTCAAAAAATAAAAATTATTTCTTAAACAAAGTGCGATTTGAAAATTCTAACAGCTGTATAATATTAGCAGCTCTCTCTAAAATTTGTGTGATAAGTTTCATCCAAATCGCTGGACACGTTCAAAAAATAAATTATTTTTTGCTAACAATTCACATCGCTCGACTCGTTCAAAAAATAAAAATAATTTCTTGAACGGAGTTCGATTTTAAAATTCTAACAGCTTCATAATATTAGCAGCGCTCTCTAAAATGCCTATAATAAGTTTTATCCAAATCGCTCGCCGCGTTCATTTTTAAAATTATTTTTGATCACCAATTAATATTATATATGATTTCTTGAACGGATCTTCTTCGTACAAATTACAGGAACTAATACAATTAGCTGCGTCATATGCCTTATTTAGTCGCTTTCTAAGTTCATTAACTTATTCCAGGGCGGTGTCTGTCAAACTAGTTGGTTGTGGGGGTACCATGACATATATAATAAATTTAATGTAATTGGTGTTTAACTTGACATCGCTTACAGTCGTCGAGTGCAGTACAGCCTTAACCTCAATCTCCCCAATTGATTGCAAGTAAGTGGTAATAAATCTGTTAGACCTCAACTTAGAGGCTAACAGAGATTCTACCCTTCATGGAAAAATAATAATAAACGACGAAATACGGAAAGCCCTTCCAGTTATTGTCAAAGAGAGAAAGATGTCGGATTCCTCCAAGCAGATTTCCTCGCTAGGAAGAAACTTAGTGGATTCATCCCTTTCCACCTAATAAGTAGTAAGGGCATAGTGAGAGATATAGACAAGGGAATCAGCGAAAGGGAAATCCTTAAAATGCATTGATGGAAGAAAAGTACTAAAAGTGGAAAAAATAAACCGTAAATCCACGGACGAGCATGGTATTACAGCATATCCCTAACTAATGCTATATTGATAACTTTTATGGGGAATATCCCCCAACATCTGTCAATATCTGGTACAATCTACGCACCTCCAGGTTTATTACCCCAAGGTAATTAAATGTATTAGATGTCTGCGTTTTGGGCATACAAAGAAAATTTGTAAGTGTAGGGAAATTCGTTACCTCTCTTGTGCAGAGGCGTTCTCGTTGGTTGAGTGCCCGGTCAAACTTTCCCACTTGTGCTCATTGCGGGTTCCCCACTTCTCCAACGAACACAACGTTCGACTCGCTGACGGAGATGTCCTGAATATCTCAAGCAAAAAAAACATTAAGGAGGCTATGGCGGCTCTGGACAGGATTCAAAATCAGGCGCTCCGGATCTGCCTGGGGGCCCTCAAGTCAACACCAATCAACGTACTGCACTCTGAGATGGGTATGCCTCCTCTTCGGTTAAGAAAGATTAGTCTGACCGCGCAATACCTGGTGAAATGTAGAGCCATGGGTCCAACTTGTGTCCTCCAAGCCATTCGACGCCGAGGCCTTCCGGTCTTCACCCTTCTGGATAACCAGAGGAACCCCGCTGCTGGTGCAGGAGTGGTTGGGTTCCGAAGCCGTATCCATGATCATCGCTCCAGGAATCCTACCAGACGTCCTTTCGGTACCTATGTTCACAGTTCCAACCTTCAAGTTCAAAGAAGATACTACACAGCCGACAGTCCCAATTAACCGGGCTCTATACAACTTTGCTGTCGATCATTTCCCTAAGCATGCTCAGATTTATACGGACAGATCAGTTAGACCTGACTCAGCGACTTTGGGGTCTTCATCTCATCAGCAGACGCTTCGGAGAGTGGTCGTCTACCGGATCAGGCTTCCATACTTACGGCTGAACTATTTGTAATTTATAGTGCTTGCTGCTTCGTCCGTCACCACCAGTGGGAGGGAAGTTGTGGACGGACTCGGCCTGTTCGCTGAAGCTCCTCTCAAAGTGTACGTACGCCATGAAAACTAACTTTCTTGTGTTATGGGTTAGAGCTTGTTGTAGGGATTTGTGGGAGGAGGGGACACATTAAATTCTACTAGATCCCCTCACATAAAGGAATTAGAGGTACCCAGAGAATCGATATACGGATCCACTATTCAGACACGTTCCCAGACCTTAAGGAGACTAACCAGTGGCAGACTTGGCATGAGATCAGGGAATCACAGAAGGGTAAGACCTATTACAACAACTTTCCAACAGTCAAGTACAAAACTTGGTTCCATGAGCTAAAATTCTCGAGAAAAACCGACATTTCGATTCTCACCAGACTCAGGTCGGGGCACTGTCTCGCTCCGGCTCATCTCCACAGGATGGGCTGGACCGATTTGAATATGTGTGCCTGTGGTAGTTTAGGAACGGTGAACCATTGTTTCTTCGAGTGCCCCAACAACTAAGCCATCAGTGTGGAATTAATTATTACTCTCGTAGTACTCAAAGCCCCATTGCCTACCTCTATCCCTCTTTTGATGGCATCTGGGAATCGTAACGTGTATCTGGCCGTCTTGGAATTTTTGGATATACATCCTCGGTAGGCGAGCCACATCTGTCCATCTGTCGCTTGGATCTGCTTTAAGCTTCTTCAATAGTTTCGGTACTTTCAATTGACGATGTGATTTCTGTAGTTGGCAGTGCCGCTTCCTTGAGCGCCCTCTGTTGACGGTTCCGCATATTCCTGACAGCGCCCTCTATTGGTGGTTCGGCATAACCGTGGTCCGTAGTTTGTATATTCCCAACACGGCCATCCTGACATTCGTCACGCTCTCGGGACGATTCAAATTCTCTATCCCCTTGGTAAAATTTCTGCGGCAAAACACCCTTTCGATTGCAAACATCATCAGCATTAGATTCACCATCACCTGAATCAGTTAAGCAAATACAATAAGCAGATAATCATCATATCAATTTCAAAAACCAACAACAAATTCAAATAAATAAAAAATCAATAAAATCATCACAAATCAGTCAAATATCATCAGCTTATGAATATCTAAATAAAATCTGAAACATCGCAACATCCAAGAAATCAAAAACAATCCAAAATATCTCATAAACAAAACAAAATATCAAAATTCCAAATAAATAAATCTGAAAACTAAATCAATAAACCAGTATCAAATCAAAATGACTTATAAATAAAAATCATCGTCGTTAATCCAGTCAATTTAAACAATACTCAAGCCAACTACTACCAACAAATATACAAAATCATAACAATCCATTCAAAGGCCATCGCCTTAATTGTACTTAGACACACATAAATATATATATATATAAAGAATAATTGTAGACATTTTCCTTACTTGCTTTTTTCATCACAACGGCGAAATAGAAATGGCGAAAACA
This sequence comes from Nicrophorus vespilloides, assembly GCF_001412225.1. Taxonomy (NCBI): domain Eukaryota; kingdom Metazoa; phylum Arthropoda; class Insecta; order Coleoptera; family Silphidae; genus Nicrophorus; species Nicrophorus vespilloides. Next base: position 506,861 of record NW_017100102.1, on the reverse strand, counting down.
GACAAAAGATTTTAATATTCATAAAAAGTTTTATTATAGAAAAGTAAACATTTGAAACAGTACCCGGAACCGATTGGTTCCGAATTCAACCGATTTCGGATGAAAAATCTTCTTCTCTCTCAAGGCATATGTACAAAGCTTATACCAACTGATTTATCGTAAAAAAAAAGATTACAATTTTGCCGTATCCCGTGAACCCCCCACAGTACGTTTAATTAATACCGAAGGAACTTGTAAGCCGTGTCCAATTTGGTCCAATTGTACTGAAATGCAGAGTCCCGGTTTGAACATTGTCTTTGTGTGTTTTAGCCCCTTGTTGTAATATACATCTACATATGATCACTGGGCAGTAGCTGCCGAAATTGTGCTTAACACAAGCTAATTGAAGGGAGTGGAGATTTTTTTAAAAGATGTTTAGTTTTATTTATTACTAATAGAACTACAAACTTGATCTTGCATTTACCATCCACAACTATACAAAGTAGGTATTAATTATCGGTGGAAATCGCAAGCCCGACAACCGAAATCCCGTCTATCGAAATCCCGAGTGTATCGAAATCCCGACAATCTAAAACTTAATAAGATTATTAATTGTGGTTATTTATTGTTAATAACATAAACTAATTTTATTATAGAATATTTCTTATTCTTAAGTTTTATAATGAATAAGTCAACAAAAAAAATACAATAATAATTAATATTATTTATTCTTATTAAGAATAAGTAACAACAATTAATAATCGGGCAAATGAGTCATCGACCAAGGTCTTAAAAATATTTTTTCAGTATCCGTCGTTCCTATTAAAATATAGAATAATTTAAAAATGTTATTGTAGAAATTATAATAATAAAAGACACGTGATTTCGAACGTCGGGCTTTCAATAGACGGTCTTTCTAAATGTATTTTTATAATTAAATATATATATATATAGTACATATTAATATGACCATAAGGCGTTTCGTTTCCACAGGACTCAATGCAATTTTTTGGAACCAATAACAATAAAATTGTATGTAGTAAAAGTATGTATGTAGTAAATTAGTAAAAATATTTTAAAATAAATGATACTAAAAATAATTTACTTAAATAAATACAACTTAAAATGCAAGCATTTATTATTGTATTATTATAAATCCTAATTTCATTTATTCAATCATAATCTAACATATAACAAATCTGAAAATCTTGGTAATACTCCAACAATTAAAGCTAATTTTGCTGAATCAATTGGTGCTTTTACAGATTGATCTATAGAATCTGAATCTGGCATCATCTACAAAATAATACTCATTATTATTGATATACACAATTAACCATTATTTTACCTTGTCAGCAACATGTTTCACGATCTGTCCATCTCCATTTACATAAAATGATGAAAAACCATCATACCAACTGTAACATGCAATTAATTAATATAATACATTTTAGATCTATATTATTAACTTCACTTCTCAGATTTATCAAATATTCCCTTATAGTTCCATAGTTTATACTTCCAAAACAGAATCATCACTTTCAAACCTGACACTCCACGAATCCTCCACCGTACTTTGATAGAGGAGTCCTCAGGGTTTTTGGTAATTTTTATAATTTCTAATTTGACATAAGCATATTTGAGGTGCCCCAGTACTCTTAATAAAGACATTTGTTTAACATAAGGAAATATACCACTTAAAAAAATAAATGTAATTAATTACAATATTTAAATATGTTTGGTACATACACAGTTTGAGTCCCTCTAATGTTATTCTCAAAAATAATATCTTGATGATAAATACTATAATCCAATGGTTGAACAAATAACTTGGGTAGACTTTCACTTAAAGTTCTATATACCATTTCTAACTGTCCATCAGATGGTTTTTCATTTGGTAAATTTGGCTGTGAACCTCTATGTACAATCTCTTGTTTTTTAATGTCTACTACTCTCAGCACAAAGTTATCATCATTTGTATTGATATGATTGTCTACGTCTATGTTTCCCACTTTAAATTCATTAGCTAATGTATATTGGCTATATTGTGAACATGAGAACTGAAAATTAAATAAATATATATTTATATTCATGTATGTATATATATATATATATATATATATTACATAATTATTTGATACCTACAAAATAATTACTAACCTGATTTATCTTAATTGGCAGTGAATAGCATTTGGGGCTACAGATGTTTCTTATAACATGCTGGTGCTTTAATGAAAATGTGCTTAGATTAATAAAACTGATACCAAACTGACGAAAACCCATAGCCATCTTCCTAATTAGAACAAATTGAAATGAATCATTAAATTTTACTTTAAATAAATAAATTGCTTCTGGTTCAAATTATCCTTCATAGATTTTAGGGTTATACTGAATTGACAGTCAAAATTGACAATATAATATAGATAGGCAACTCTATGCAATAGGCAATACAATAGAATACAAAAGTCAAATAAGAAAAAGTCAATTATGTTTTATAATCTTTTAATATGTCGTATGGTGTCGTACTTCTTAAAAAAATTGTAACATGAGGAAAGGTAAGTCTTTAAGTCGACTTTTTAGATCTGATGTTGATGGTTTAACTCTTCATTTTGTCTCTTTTCTGAAATCCCCCACTTCAGCGAGACGTACGAATACAAAGGCTTAAATATAATTTCTTCAAAACAGCGTTTAGTGCCCTTCCTTGAAAGCAAATATATCTCTGGCGCCTTCCCTTCATTCAATTTTTAAATGCTATGTCATAATTCCATTTTTTTTTACGTGCGACCTTCAATTGTATTTTGATTTCGGCACCCCCATTGTTTTACAAAAAAAGTTGAAAGAGAGACGTAACACGTAAAATTGACATTGCGGTTACTTAATAAAAAAATGTTGGGATGCTGTAGGGGGAAGAACCATTCAAACTTATGGACATATTCAGATAGACTCAATCATAAAGGGTTCCCTCTGACTTTAAATAATAGCTACGGCGTCAAAATCGAGGAGTTGACTGCTTTAAGCTGCTCCAATACTTTCGTCAGGATTGATATATTTTGTAAATTAATTAGGCTAAAATGTTTATATTTTTAAATCATTGACTGTATAAAACATGACTTATCATAATTTCTTAAATTAACATTAAACCATTTTTAAAGTTTATTAGTGTACATTATTATGTCAATTTGTATAGTTTTAAAAGTGACTTAAATTATAATGTTTTATTATCCAAAATACAGAATTGAAATTTAAGGACAAGAAATATATATTGGAAATATTAGCTTTATTATTTATTATAAATAAACATGTTTCTTAAAATGAATCACAAAAAAATAATTATTTATTTGTTAATATAATTCCTTTTGGCAGTGTACATTTCTGTAACTCGATTAAACCTTTTTATATTGTTAAGTCTTCCCAGTCTTCCTTTTCTTTTGGGGTAAGTAAAACGTTAATAGTTGAGATCGACGATAAACAATCATGGCATTTTGGTGCGATTGGGTTATTTGTAATATCTAATATCTGCAATGACGGTGCCTCCTTTATATCGTCAACCTCCACTTCTATAAAAAAAAAAGAGAGCTATAAATATGTATATAAATTAATTATAATCATACTTCACCTATTATATGATTATGACCAGCTTTGAGATTTTGTAGATTTGGAATCTTAAATATAGCATTTGGAAGAGAAATGAAGGTATTATAAGAGATGTCGAGGTTTATAAGATTTTTCAAATCTACAATCTCATCTGGTAGTTTGGATATCTGATTGTGAGACAAGTTCAGATCGGTAATAAGACTAAATTTCAGTGCAAACTTTGGTGTAATTTTCGTAATATCATTGCCACTTAAGTCACATGACTTCAGCTCTGTATTTCTCATTAGGTGGTAAACTGCATCAGGAACTTGCATTAACTGGCATTCAGATAAATCTAAAATAATAAAAACATAAGACTCACTTTAACATTATTTTTATTACAAAATATGATTGTTATTACAAGTATCTTCATTTGTTAGTATTTTTCATCATAATCATTTACTAATTATTACATTATTTCGTTATATAGTGTTATTTTTTCTGTAGTAACAAGAATTGAACAAATATAAGAAATAATATAAAAATAAGACTAAGTGTTCTAAGACACATTGGAACATATTAAACTTCCGCGACGCACTTAAATCTATAGTCTAACTTCTTAGGCAGCACACTAAAGCATTTATTATATTTTTAAATTTTCGCGGGTCACTTTAATTACGCGTAGCTATGAAGAATGTAAACAAAGCACGTTCATAAGTATATAACAACCTACATTTATGTACGTAATCCGTAAAAAAAAATTATAAAAATAGAATAGAATATCTTCTCATCGTCCTTATTTGGTTATACCATTATAATTAATATTGATATTCATTCTAGAGCATCATATTTAAATAATAGACAACAATAAGCACTGAATTAAATTGCGATGTTAAAGATCACAATAATTATACTAACACTAGAACAACAAACAGTGGCACTCTATATTATATTTACTTATTAGCACATGTCGAAGAATAATATTATTAAGTTTTTAATGAAGAATATATGTATTACCTAACTGTTTTTTTTCTACTGCTTCTTCACACCTTAAAATGACACGTGAAACAGCTGATGCCATATTGCTACCGATCTCGACATGAAATGAACCGCTGACTAATACTAAAGTTAGAACGCGTTATTTTTAGATTCGTAAATTTATTTTAAATTTTTAGGATTTAAATAATGTCAAACATTGCGTGACTTTTTATTGCAATACAACTCAAGATGCTAATCGCAAAACTACTAACTTCTTATGAAATGCAATCCCCAAAAAAATATTCCCTCTTATGATTCAGAGCCGTGTATTCCTTCATATTCATTTACATAATGTCGGCACAATTTGATACAATTTCAAAAAATTTAGATGACAATATTATTGATTTTTTTTTAGAAACTAATTTATAGGCCACTATAAAATATAAGTGATAATTACATATGTCTGCAAAATTTAACTTTATTGACTTACCTTCTGAAATTATGTGAATGCAAACTATATGCAACTTACAACTTAGCTCGTATATGTGCCAGTCTGTATTTTCTAATTTCAAATAAATAAATATAAGAAAAATACAAACAAAATAAGACATATAATATGGCAGGTCTGGAATATATATCATTCACTGATTGTTTTAGTACATATTTAATAATACTTCGATAATTTGTTTACTAGTTTTTTTTTCGGTGAAACTACTTGAACCTATAATTTAATTTCCGCGGCACATTTAAATTTAGATTTTTTTTAAATAAAGAGATTTATATTAATTATTATTTATATAAATCTCTTTAGCACTCTTTCTAACCGTTTCTGGTTTATCGGCCCCCACATTTTTTTTTGTCTTTTTTTGAGGATCGAATCAACTTCTTCGTATCCGATTTTCCTGATACAGGCGACTATGAAAATAATTTAATTAATGATGTTTTCGAGGCACACTGGTCCTACAAAACTTTAATAAGTAGTTCAGAATGTTTGACAATAAACATTCATTGAAATAATTAAAAAAAATAATTTCTGGTTTCATAAAAATGAATTGGCAGTGATCGTTAGCCCTTTAGTACAAATTGAGGCTAATCGAAATTAGTAAATAATAAAATGAATTTACTTTTTAATTAGTTGAAAAACTTTATACTTATTTATTTATATTTAAAAAAAACAGTATATTTCCTTACCTAAATTATTGTTTAGTTGCGCTTCATTACATCTCCCGACGACACGTATAATAGCTCTTCCGGCTAATCTTGTGCAGATCATCATAGCACCCATTCTTGGATCAGGAACATTATTAGCCTGATTGGTAATATCCTCACCAAATTGAGATGGGGGACGCATTTTGCACAAAATAATATTAATTTAATGTTTTTCACCAAAAGTAAAAATAGAGCTCCTTAGAAAATATTTTTAAATAGCTTAAATATTTTTCTAACAATGTACTTTTGGTTTCACTTTTGAGCGCGTACTACAAATGTATTAATTTCGCAACTGCACGCTCTCTTTTATTAATTCTTCCCCACTCTATATTCTGGATCTGCTTTGTTTACATACAAAGTGTACGCAGAGTACAGACATTAAAATAATAAACATGATGCACGATATAATTAAAAATATATTTTCAGTTTGAACTTAAATTAGTATTTTTTTTACCTAAAAAGGATCATTTATAAGAATTTAAAAAATTATAAAATCTTAAGTCACTAGTGCCTGAAGGAGTAATACAATATAAGGTTAAATTCAATTTTAAAATAATATTTATTCATGTTCCTATAATTTAAAATTATTATTTGCATTTCCTTTGTTGATATTCCTGGAACTGATTTTATTTCGAGACAGCATAAAGAGTCAAAAATACTTTTTCATTGGAAGCTGCAGTTTGACTATTTAAAAAGTTGTTTTTTTCTCCAAAAATAACTTCCGGATATGTAAACACTGCAATGGAGATCTATATACGTAGTATTTTTGATTTTAGATGCGATTGGAAATGAATAACTCTTTTCGTTAAATGAAGGTCGGAACAACGAGAAGTGCTTAGCTATACCATATTTCCGCATTCAAGTACATCGTCCTTATGCGGATATATATATATATATAAATGCGCGTTTGTGTTTGGCATAAAGGCCATGTGCGGACGTAAAGTCTATTTATAAGTGACCGTTTGGTAAGCTGCCAAATTTGCCAAGTTTCCTCCAAGAAAAAATGAAAATATTTAGTACTTAATTTTCTCTAAATGCGCAATATGGAATTTCCATATAAATTTTGTAGAAAATTTTCAAACACCTTTAACCATCTAATGTTTAATAATCTAAACCAAGATTTAAATATGTCTGAAGTACCAAACAGTTTGTAATGTTTGTTACTTGTAATAAATTTTACCGAACTTAAATAATATACTGTTATTGATAAATATATAAAATAAATATATTATGTCAGTTTGACGTTTATTTGTTCAATTTGAATATATTTGCAAATATGCCACCACCGTATGGGGCTGCTGGAATTCAAGATCCTAGATTAATGAAACATTTCCAAGACTATGAGCAGTATCTAAGGAAGGCAAGAAAAGAATTTGAAGGGCGGTGGTCCTCAAATTTTTCTGCAAATTCAGAAATTTCTGAATTTATGATAATGAGAACATTGGGATCAGGAGCCTTTGGTAGAGTATGTTTGGTCAAACACCGACAGCGTGAGAAAACATATGCAATGAAAATGTTAGATAAAAAGCATATTGTTAGAACAAAACAAGTTGATCACGTACATTCGGAAATTCGATTAATGGATGCAATGAATTTCGAATTTCTAGTAAAACTGGAATACTATTTCAAAGATAATTGCTATCTTTTTGTATTAATGCCTTATGTGAGCGGGGGTGAAATGTTTGGACATTTGAGAAAACTCAGAAAATTTGATGAAAGTTTAGCAAAATTTTATGCCGCTCAGGTTATTTTAGCTTTTGAGTACATTCATTTTATCGGAGTTGTTTATAGAGATTTGAAGCCAGAAAATATTTTGATGGATATTGACGGATATATCAAAATTACCGACTTCGGGTTTTGTAAGAAGATTGATGAACAGAGAACTTGGACACTTTGCGGTATAACATTGTATATTAATAATAATTGATTGGTTCTATATAACATATACATAAAATGAGATTGGCCATGGTCTTTCAGCTGGTGGTACATATAATTTATACTCTTATATGTTATTAAATTAGGTACTCCGGAATATTTAGCACCCGAAATCATTATGAGCCAGGGTTACAATAGATCTGTGGATTGGTGGTCACTGGGAATTCTAATTTATGAGATGTCTGCAGGATATCCACCATTTTATGCCAAGGATCCAATGCGACTATACGATAAAATTGTTTGTGGCAAGTTTAGTTTTCCACAACATTTCTCCAAATATCTTCAGCATTTGTTGGTTAATATGATTCAAGTCGATAGAACTAAGAGGTATGTTAATATAAGGATTATACATAATACGTGTGATACTCATTTAACTGCTTAAACGCTTTTAACATATTAAGCAGAGAAGTAATTATTGTAATTCTACTGGTGATACTTAAACCATAACAAACTTTAATTGCTACAATAGTATTAAAGCTTCGTATGATAGTGAAATAGTTTATTATATACTTACATTCAATTTCTAAAATATGTTGTTGGCAAATACGATTTATTAAATTAAATATTGGTTTATAATTTCAGATATGGTGTTTTGAAAAATGGAGCAAAAGATGTTAAATGTCACGATTGGTTTAAATCTGTTGACTGGGAAGGTATTTTGATGAAAAGAATTAAACCGTCTTACAGACCTAGGATAACATCTGCCGAGGATACGTCTAATTTTGATGAAGTAGAGGAACAACCATTCCGTACAAATTCTGTTGAAGAATTCCCAACAGAATTTGCCAATATTATTGTTAAAAAATATTAATTTTATTTTTAAATCAACATTACTTAAGAGCCTCAAATGTTTATTTATATTTTATTAATAAATGAAAACGAAAAGTTATAATAATACAAATGAAGAATATTTTTTCTCTACTTATACTAAACGACGTTATAATGAAATGTAATTAAAATATTTATATATTAAGAATCCATATTCCATAATTATCCACTGAAGAATATCAAACTACCAATGATTTATTACATATATAATTAAGATCAGATTATTTATTCCAATTTCTGATCACTTTTACAATTAACTGAGGAATATGTACAAAACACAATGAAACTTTCTAATATTTAGTCATCATCGTCATCATCATCGTCAGAAATGTATTTTTTTGCGGAACGTTTACGACGTCCACCGCCTTTTTTATTCTTCAATTTTATCTTCATTTTTACAGTGGAATCAGTATCGGATTTGTTATCATCGTCTTCGCCGTCATCATCATCGCCATCTGTTTCAAGACGTTGCTTTGCATTAGTAAATACAGACTGAAGAACTATACTATCTTCATGAATTAATGAATTTTCTTCATTATATATCTGTGCATTTTGGCATAGTAACATGAAATCTCTTTCTAAATCCGCAAAATCTGTATACTAAAATATAAACATTCAAATAAATATTAATAAATACGAATGAAATTCTATCTTACCTTGCCCTCATCAATTCTGTTGGCAATTTTTGTCATATCAATAGGTTTCTTGATAATGTCGTAATAATCTGGGTAATCTTTTCTCGGTGGTATTTTCATAAATGGTTCACTTAATAATCTCCCATCGCTGCAAATATTAAAATTATATTAGTTATATATTACATTATTAGTGCACATTTAAATACCTGTCTGTATACTTTAAAACAATATTCATTAATTTTCTCATTTGCTTCTTAAGCTTCGAATCAATACCAGACTGTCCTCTACGTCTCTTGCTACTGCTGGTTCCAACTTCAGAATCAGAATCGTCACCTCGTTTTCGTTTTTTACGTCCTTTTTTCTTCTTATTAATTTTTTCTTCCTCTTCTTCCTCGTCATCATAATCTCCTCCTTCATCGATTGCTTTTAGCCATTCTTTTTCAGTTAAGCTATCCGTATAATCAACTTCCTTTCTTTGCCTTGTACCTCTTCCTAAAATACTCTCTTCTGGATCTTCATATGCCCAACATTCGACCTCATCGTCTTCTTTAACCAGCCAGTCAGGCAATTCACTTTCTTCCAATAACCTTCCTTTCCTGGCAGATCCCAATTTCGCTTCTTCTCGTCTCCTCTCGAGATCCATTTTTTGAAATATTTCAAATTCAGCTTCAGAACGTGCTACCATTTGATTAACATTTTCATCATCAGGTACTTCATTTTCTTCTTCTTCATCATCACCATCTTGATGAAGAATACTTTGCAAGAATTGTTGTCTTTCAGAACCTGTCGATTTTTGGTCAAACATACCGGCTTGGATAACTTTCTCATCCATATTTAACTTATATCTTGCAGCTGCTAAAATTCGTTCTTCTACGGAATTTACAGTCATTAATCGCAAGACTCGTACTTCATTTTGTTGGCCAATACGATGCGCACGATCTTGGGCTTGAAGATCCTGGTGTGGGTTCCAATCAGAATCAAATATAATTACAGTATCAGCAGTTTGTAAATTTAAACCCAATCCTCCTGCTCGGGTTGATAGCAGAAATAAGAAATATTCGCTGTGACGACTATTGAATTTCTTAAGCAAATCTCCGCGATCTTCTGCTTTGGTTGTTCCATCCAAACGTAAATATCCAAACCCTCTCCAACTTAAGTAATCTTCCATGATGGTCATTAATTGTGTCATTTGACAGAAAAGTAAAACACGATGATTAGTTGCTTTTAACTTGGGTAGAATGCGGTCCAGCAATTCGAATTTTCCTGAGGCCCTGTATACATCAGGTCCTGAAATAACGCCACCGGCCATTCCAACATGATCGCAATATTTTTCTTCAATATTTTGAAACATGAATGGATGATTACATAATTTTCTGAGTTGCACAATAGTATTCATAAGAGCTTTAGAGCCACCTTTGCCTTTGTTTCCTTTCTCTGAACCGTCTGTAAGTAAAACTCCCTTACTTTGCATATGTTTATAAAGAACACGTTGTAATCCAGACATATCGCATTTAATAATATATTCCACTTTGTCTGGAAGTTGAGATTCCACTTCCTTTTTGAGACGTCTGAGCAAAAATGGTCTTAGCACTTTGTGGAGACGACGAATAATAAGTATAGTTTCTTCTTCGTTTAATTCAACTTTCTCCCCAGTCGTCGCAAATGGTGCATTAAACCATTGTTCAAATGTAGAACAACTTTTGAATATAGAAGGCAATAAAAAGTTTAAAAGTGCCCATAATTCAGGAAGTTTATTTTGTAATGGTGTTCCAGTGAGCAAAAGTCTGTGTGGCGCTAAATAATGAGTATTCAAAACTTGGGTGAGCTTGCAGTGATGATTTTTCATTCTATGCCCCTCGTCAATAATCATATATTTCCATGGGAGTTTAGCTAAAACGCCCTTGTCTTTTATTACATATTCATATGTTGTTAAAAGTACGTTGAATTTAGTAGCTCTCATCTGAGATTGGATTTGTCTTCTACCAGCTGGTGATCCTTTGTACGATACAACTACCACTGAAGGAGACCACTTTTCAAATTCCAAAACCCAATTGGAAAGCGTCGATAGAGGAACAATAATCAAGAAAGGTCCATTAACTTTTTTCTTTTCCATTAAGTACGTTATTAGTGCAATCGTTTGAATGGTTTTACCAAGACCCATCTCGTCAGCTAAAATTCCATTCAGATTGTTATTGTATAAAGAAACTAGCCATTCAAGACCCTTAATTTGATATTCTTTCAAATTGCCATTCACCATAATTGAGGCTTGTTCTGTAACTATTTCATGTACTGTATGAGCTATGCTGTAATACGTTTGTTCCTCATTAGCATTTTTATGATACTCGTCATCCTCGACTTTAGCCTTTTTAAGAACATCTTTGACTTTAGGATCATCATTTTTATTTTCAGACTTTTTATGCGCTACAAAGAAAATAAATTTATTATTCTATTAATAAATTTAATAAATCTAAACTTACAGCCTTCTGGATCATCATCTGAATCATCATCACTATCTTCAACAACTTCCCAGCCAGGATGACATTCAAGCCACTGTTGAAGTTGACTTAACAATGGCGCATCTTCTCCACTTAATATCTTACCAGAAGAAGTTTCTACAACAGTGACTGGTCTATCTGAACCCTGAGAACCTTCATCATCCACTTCCATGCCATCTGCACCGACTTTTGTCTTCTTCTTCTATAAAATAATAGTTATTAAAAATTCTTGTTCTGGTCTATAAATAATGCCTTTTTCAAGTTTACCTTTTTCCTCTTCTCTTCTTCTTGTTGCTTTCTTCTTTGTTCAATCTTATGCTGTTTAACCATTTCAGTAAGGTTGGAAATGTATTCGTCTGTTTGTGAAAGTAAGAACGCCAGGCGTTTATCTTTCTTTTGATCAATAAGTTTCCTATAGCCTTCTTCATCTTCAGCCATCAGTCTTCTCATACGTTCTTTTTCAATTCTCTCCTGTTCTTTCTTCTGTTCACGTTCCGCATTTGCATGATAATTCATTACAGCCTTATTTAATCGTGCCAACTTTGCTTGATTATTTCTGTGGAAATCTTTAAAATCTTTTCCATGTTGAAGAACTGAACCTAAAAATTCTTGATGTTTCTGGCGACGCTTTCGTTCGGCTTCCAATTTTTGTTGTTTTTCTAGTTTTTCCGTAGCACGTGCTTCTCTAAGGCCCTGTCGCTTGGTACGTTTGTATGCTTTTACATTAACTGCTGTTTCTAAAGTTGTATCCTTACGCGTACAGGCTATTATTTCGCTACGTAATTGACGTTGAAAATTTAAGCATCTCAAAGCTCTCAATTCAATCTGAGCTTGAATGCGTAAATCTTCAGGCATGTTTGTAGGTAAGTTACTAAGTTGATCCATGCGGGCTTGTATACGAGATGCTACACGATTTTCACGTTCTTGAAGAATTACTAATGGATCTATCCCTACTGGTTTCGATAAAGTAGTAACACGATTTTGTTTACCCTGAACTTGCTGCTGTTGTTGATTTGCTTGTCCAGGACCACCAGGACGAACACCATGCGGTTGCCCAGGTAAAGGTGGTTGCAGAGAAGGTTTTTGTGCAGACTACATATACAAAATTATATATTAAACACAATTCATCAATAACATTAAAGAATACTTTTAAGTTGTAATTATTTAGTAAAATAAATGTTGCAAAAGTCAAAGCCTGGATTGATAGCTTATTATATTCATATTATTAATTGCTTGACGCAGATAGTAGTGTGCGAAATCGTAAAATACTAAACAGTGTAATTATTGTTTTTACCTGAGGTGGAATTGAAGTTGGACCTACTATATGTTGAGAAGCAGTCGCACTTGGAGGAGCTCCCGGAGGTCTCATTGGTTGTGGTGGAAGTGGAGGCCCTGGTTGTTGTTGTTGCTGCAGTTGCTGTGGTGGTGTTTGTTGTTGTTGTGGTGGTGGTGGTGTTTGTTGTTGTTGTGGTGGCGGTGCAGTTTGCTGTTGCTGGGATGTTGGTTGTGGTGTATTACTTTCAGATGACGAGGATTCATTCACTTCGCCAGAGGAGGGCGGCGGCCCACCACTCTATAATAACCAGTTCACCTTGTAGAATTTTTCTAAATTTCTACAAACTACTCGTCTTTCATTCGATAAAACAACATGCACACAAAAAAGCTTTCTACGATTTCCAACACTACTTAAAAATCATTGCATCTTTTTATAAAATTATATAACTACATAATAACAAATTCTAAACAAACGGCTTTGTGCAACTTCTACTATAATATTAGTTTATATACATATAATCATGCAGCAATGACTATTAATAATTTAAAATGTTAATATTCAATTTATTTTAAAGATTATTTTTAGAATTATAAATAATTATTATGTCTATTATTTTATATAAAAGCTATATATATATTTACTACTTATAATATAAATGATCAAATCATACAACTTACCTGAGGAGCTTGCACAGCTTGTTGGAATGGACTCGAAGGAGGCGTTGGAAATTGTGGAGTACCATCAGGTCTTTTACCCTGTACTGCCATTGTCATTTGCTGAGTCAATGGTTGGTTTCTAGCTAACATTCTATATGCTAAAATTTGCGACCTACAACATAATTACACGTTAAGAAAAGTCATAAAAAACCGTATTTTAAAAAACTTGTTGACGTTACCTAAGTTGTTGCATTTGCAACTGGTTAAATAGCGAATTACTGCCATTTGTGCGTGCACGCAGTGCTAATAATTGTGAATAGCGAGGGTCTTCTTGCATTCCCTTTTCTTCCATGGAATCTATTGCTCGCTGAAGAGCACTCAAATTTTCTTGTCCCTGAGGTATTGGAGGTCCTGGTTGTGGAATTCCACCTGGAGGGCCTTGTGGTCCTGGCGAGGAAGTGGGATTCTGAAAATAAAAATATATATTAATATAAATGAGTTCTAGACATATCAGTCATATCAAGTATTACCTGTCCTTGTGAGGGATGATTAATTGGTGCCATTGGAAGCCCTGCATATGGTTGACCAGAAGGACCTTGTATATTATGTGGCATACCATGAGGCGATGGCCCCCCTGGTGCACCTGCTTGCATATGTCCTGTAGAGGGATGCACTTGACCTGGTGATGGACCACTAGGATGTTGTTGATGTGGTCCTCCAGGGTGACTATGTACTGGTGGAGTGCTGTTCGTAAGGCTTTGAGGGCCCCCATGATGACTCTGAGGTCCTCCAGGATGTCCAAGAGAATGTCCTTGAGGACCACCTGGATGTCCTTGCTGTCCTCCAGGATGCACTGGTGGACCACCTGGATGTCCTTGCTGTCCTCCGGGATGCACTGGTGGACCACCTGGATGTCCTTGCTGTCCTACAGGGTGCCCCGGTGGACCACCTGGATGTCCTTGCTGTCCTCCAGGATGCCTGGTGGACCACCTGGATGTCCTTGCTGTCCTCCAGGATGACCTGGTGGACCACCTGGATGTCCTTGCTGTCCTCCAGGATGCACCTGGTGGACCACCTGGATGTCCTTGCTGTCCTACAGGGTGCCCTGGTGGACCACCTGGATGTCCTTGCTGTCCTACTGGATGGCCAGGTGGTCCTTGATGCCCTGGCGGTCCTCCAGGATGTCCTGGCGGTCCTCCTTGATGTCCTGGCGGTCCTCCTTGATGTCCTGGCGGTCCTCCTGGATGTCCTGGTTGTCCTCCTGGATGCCCAGGTGGTCCACCAGGATGACCTGTTGGCCCTGCCAAGTGACTTTGTTGCCCTCCTGAATGTCCACTTGCATGTCCTTGTGGTGGCATTGCATGATGCACATGAGGAACTCCTGCATGTACTTGGGCCCCGGAAGGATGTCCTTGTGGTATAATAGAATGACCTATAGGGCCACCAACATTTCCTTGTTGACCAGCAGGATGTACAGATGACCCAACATGGCCAGACGTTACTTGATTGGGGTGTCCTTGATGAACTTGCATTGGTGGACCTATCAATCAAATGAAATTAATTGTATATAATGCTTTATAAAATAAAATAATATATAGGATGGAAAGACTTTGATCGATAGCCCTTTAAAATATGTTAAAAAAAATGTATGTTCATACAAGAACTAAATTTACTTTGACATTAATAAAATTATTCAGAATCTTACCAGAATGTCCCTGTTGTGGTACACCCATGTGTCCCTGTATAGAGGGACCTTGATGAACAACTCCAGTAGGATGGCAAGGAGGTGTTGGTACACCAGTTGGTGGACCATGAGATGAGGGCATTCCTGGATGCCCTTGATGAGAAGACATTCCTGAATGCTGTGGAGATTGCATGTGTGGACCTGGTGGACCTTGTGGATGATGTCCTGGACCTTGTGGAGGCATTGGGCCAATATTTGCTGATGGTGGTCCATTGAGATGACCCGATGGTACTTGATATGGACTATGTGGTGATGGACAAGGTGCCGGACTTTGTGATGGTGGTCCCATTGGACTTGGTGCCTGTGGTGGAGGCATTGGGCTGCTTTGCGGTGATGGACTAGCCATAATATGCTGTAATCATGAAATATTTACAATTCAACTTGAACATACTGAATATTTGGTTGCATAAAATGATGAAATACACAGGAAACATAAAATGATATAATTATTGATAAATATAATAAAACTTAAATGTGTCCAGTACATTTAAATATATTATATTTGGTATATTTATAGTTGAAGCAGAATATGGACAAATGTATATAAAGTAAACAAATAAAACGACGTTGATGCGTCGTAGTTGGCGTGGGCTATTTAACTGAGCCGGTTTTATTCGGTTTCATTTCATGACGCTTTCTTTGCAGTTCACATCAATACGAAATGTATTCATGTATCGAATAATATGTACACGTATGAAACACTAATTCAACAGCAAACATTAATTTTCATAAGCGATTTATAAAAAAAAAGTGAGTATACGTAACGAGTAATGTTATTAAATCTGCATTCGCTATAGAAACACGCCAAACCTACCTTCGCAATATTTTCCCACCTAGTAGTGCAGAATAATTAACTGAATATTCATCTGATTATTTCCAATTAAGTAACTTAACGAAATCCATAGTCACTGGAGAAATCGGTTTGCATAAACTCTATAAGTTAATCTTACAAACGAACAACACAACATCGGCCATTTTTCTATCAACACTATCTGCTCATGCTTTCTTCTGCGCATGCTTTACAATGATTCTAACATGGCCATAACATAATCCCCAGTTTAGTAAGGTTTAGTCGGTTTAGTTTATTGCTTATTAAGGAATGTAAGGCAGTTCTCGCTTGAATCTATACACTATTATAATTGATTATTTACACTCGTACCGTAAGTAATGGCATTTATTTGTAATTAATGATATGTCTACAAAATTTGCCTGGTTGCATATACTATTTATCTTAAATTTATTTCTTATACATCTTAATTGGTTAACAAAATACCGCCTAACGCCGACTAATTTATCATTAAAATAAACATGTGTTTTCATTCTAGCCATGGCTCTATCAAAAATAAAAGAAGATTTACTTGTTTTGGGTTATCCTAATATTCAATTAATGGATGATGAAGATGTTGCTGAAGTGTTTAATGCAAAAAGAAGAACTTCATTCTTAAAATGGTTTTTGGACAAAGTTGGTGGCTTCATATTACCAGCAGATGAAAAGAAATTGCATTCCATATTGGGAGACACTCTGAGTGACTTAGGTTTATGTCTTCATTCACAAAAGGATAAATTTGTTAATGGTGATTTATCTTTAAATATTGCTGATCAAGTGTGTATACTATGTATAACAATAACCTATTAATCAAGAGCAACACATTTTAGTTTACCATTTTTCTAAGGATTTTGGATTATTTAAAAGTTGAGGCATATGGACAAGAAATCAGTAAAAATAAGAATCATGCTACTTTTGTTAAAATGGAAGAACTGGAGGATTGTGTAAATATGGACATAAATCTTTTTTATGATAATGGACCTTTCATAGGTATAACGCAAAACGAAAGGAATTTGAAAATGAATCAGTTAGAAGATAAAATAAACATGTTGGAGATTGATGAATTAATAACAGAAGATGTTATATGCGATGTAATACCAGTAACTGAATCCTTTTGTAATTCAACGTTATCGTTGCAATTTACATTGCACAAATTTTACGAAGTGGTGGATAATCTCTATATCTTTGATAAGACAAAGGTATCCAGAGAAATGTGTGATGAACATTTCGATTTAAAATTATATCATGCCAAGAAAATAATGGAATCAATTAAAGAGGTTTGATGTTATGTTATATTATTTGTTCTATATATTTTATATGTATTTTTTAGTATATCCAAAATATTAACACAATTATAGGATTTCAAGAGCAAACAGTACCAAGCATTATTAATATGGATGCTAAATATTTAAAGGTTCTTGTTGAAACCACAGAATCAGCTAGGGAGTTAATTAATATACAAAATCTGTTTAAATAATATTTCGTATATAATAAATAGTTTGAAAATATTGCAATTAATGTTTAACCAGAATGCATTAATATTCTACAAGTGTTTAGAAATAATGCAAATTTTAATTATATATTTGAGTATATTATAACTATATATATTCTTTCAAACCATAATTAAACTACATTCTTTTTATACTTACCATTTTTATTGTAATTTCAATTGGGCCTGAATTTTAACCTTATTGATAAATATAATCTTAGGCAACCAGTTTAGCGATGTTCTACAGCATATGACTGACAAAAGCGACGAGCGAGACGAACCAAGTAAAGTGTCAGTCGCATCCACTAGGTGGCTGCGTCGCAACTATGAAAAAGAAGATTTTCAGAATGTTCATTATTTGTTAATATTTACTTAATAATTCAACTTCAAAATTTTGTAAAAAGCTACAATTGAATTAAGAATTTATGACCACAGATGTGGTCAAACATCAATTTTTCCATTACCATTGCTACCGCGGTTCCCATTGAAGCGGGTTTTATAGGCGTGCCTTGGAAAATCGAGTAACCGTTAAAGTTTAATCCGAAACATACCTTCAATTATTATTTTATATTAATTGAAGCTACGGAGCAACGGAGGTTTAAAAAAGATCAATAATTTTAAAACATTAAATTATTTGCCGCTTATTACTAGTAGCGACAAACTAAGATTCGATGAATGCGCCATCACATTGGCTACATAATTGTTTTTTTTTATAAGCTTAGCATTGGTACCGCGAGTGCGGATAAACAAACGAATTGAAATCTATACGGAACTTGGAATTTCGAAATTTTAGCAACGACTGTTGATTTTTGCATACGTTTTCGGAAGAACGCGTTATTTTATAGGTTTAAAAATATATATATATAGTTTAAGTGCATTTTAATTACGGTAGCAATTAAGTAATCACATATTGAGGTAGTGACCTTAAAATAATATAAAAACAAATCATTAAAATGATTGGTAAATGCTTGAACTTAAATTGAACATGTTAACTATCTATCGCAATGTAAGAGCACTTCGAATGATTTAATATATATATATTTTTTTTATAAAATTGCAATTTTGTTCTGGGTAAATCCAAAATATGTGATTCACGGTTTAATACTTGCATGTTGTTCTCTGAATAACTAAATTTATTCGCAAGAAACTTGTTTTTTTCTTTCAGGTTGTAATTATAAGTCAAGTCAAGTTGAGGAGAAGATTTTTGTTATAAATTTAAGATAATTAATTATTAAATAAATGTAATTGATCTAGTCTAAAATTCTCGTATGTGCTTAAAATATGATGAACATGAATTTAATTAATATTTAATGATTATATCCTAGGCAGTAAGAACTACGGTTAGTGCATTATATACAGAATATATACAATTAGCTTTGATATAGTGTCATATCCATCATAGGTTAATGATACTAAGGACTTGTGGTGGCCTAGTGTCGAAATAAGTAATTTACATCAATAATAATAATAATAAAAAGAGTAAGGGTTAGATTTTACTATATAAGTAAAAGAAAATTTCTCATTAATTCTGTTATTTACAGAAATGTATTATAAATTTTAGTGTTTTTACATTTTAAAACTATTTATGTTGCTGATTCGCAACAGTATGAATAGGTTAAGAATTTAATTTATAAAAGAAAAAACCGTTTATAATGTCCTTAGATGAGAAAAGAAAAACACAAATATTACAAATATGTATTACGTTCATATTTTTTTTTGATATTTGTGTAAATATTATTTATAAAGTGCGAGGACTTATGTATAAATATAATGCAGTCTACTAATGCCACAATAAGCCTAAACAATTGTTATGGTAAGATTTTAAAAAATCTCATAGAAAGTATTTAGCAAACTGTAAGAACAGCGTGTATTTTGAACGAGTATACTCAAGGTCTTTTATAAGAGCAACGCACATAAATCCTTTGGTTTTGCATCAAAATTGCTCAGTATTGTTTGAAACATCCTAAAGAGAGAAAATTAAATCTTAAAATTATGGAGAGCGAGAACGATATCCAATTCTATTATCAGTACGTTCTGCAATTAGTAAAGGAGGCAGGCCAAGTAAGTGAGATTTAATTATATTTATATATACAAGAATATAATAGCAAAATTATAGTGAAAAAAAATAACTTGTAAAAATTATTAGGTTCTTTTAGAAGCACGAGATATAAATATAGAGACAAAGGATAATAAAACTTGGGATTTAGTAACGCAGTACGATCGAAAAATCGAGGATATTTTAATTAAACAAATAAAAAATAAGTTTCCCGATCACAAGTAAGTTTACGTGTAAAAAATATTTGCCCTTGTATGGTAAATCCAAACTAGACAAAACAAATATATTTACTACAACATAAAATGATATGTAAAGTTACAATTAGGTTAATTAAATATTTAAAAGTAATTAAAAATGACATTATCAAAGTGATAACTAAATCTAAACCAAATAAACCGTTACACTAAATATTAAATGTAATGGTTTGGATTTTAGCATGTTAATGATAATTTCTACCGAAAATCATATTTTACTAAAATTTTAAATTAAATATAATAAACTTATAAGAATTTCTAATGAATAAATTCGAATTACATGAGTTTTATTCATTTAGATTTATTGGCGAAGAAGAATGCTCGATTGCTGGTAGGAAACCAATATTAACAGATGACCCAACATGGATTATAGATCCAATCGATGGAACAGCAAATTTTGTTCGTAGTTTTCCAATAACATGTATTTCAGTAGGTTTAACTATAAACAAAATTCAAACCATTGGAATTATTTTCAATCCATACATGAACGAATTATTCACAGCAATTAAAGGAAAAGGAGCGTATTTGAATGGAAGAAGAATATCTACCAGTCAACAATCTGGTGAGTATAATTCAGCAATTTGATTATTAAATGAATATATGATATGAACGGTATATAAATTTACAGAAATAAGCAAATCTGTTATGAACTACGAATTATCTCTGGCTAAAAACCATGAACTAAGAGAACTTTATATGAAGAGATTTAAGAATTTGATGACAGCAATTCAGGGGTGAGTGTAAATAGGTTCTTCATAAATGTTGAGTTATTGTAAGTGGTGGTATTCAAGTACTTGATATTTTTTTGTTCAATCGCATCATGTATCCAATTAGGAAGTTAAATTAAATATATATATATATATGTTTTTAAATTTTAAGTGAAAGGTTACAGTACTGCCAAGGTCAAGGTTTTACTTAAATGACTACTAAAAAAAACCGCATGGAAACTTTCAAGTTACGCAAAACGGTAGTAATTAAAGACATGAAATTATTTTATTTATATTTTTGTAAAAATAAATATAAAATGCACTTTAAATCAAGGTTTTTAAGATAATTTCTTTATTCAGCATCTACTGAATCAAATCAAAGAAACGACAAATTACTTAAAAATACGGATAATGAAAATGTCCACGTTTACACAATCTTTTATAATTTGCATTTTGTAGACAAGGGCAAGTTCAGAATATATGTGTGCGAGTGATATTGAAACACAATTAGAATTATGCAATTTTATTACATTCATTTAAATATTTTTACATAATTGATTCATTTGATTTGTAGATTAACGACGTACTTATTATAGAAATTTTAATTTCATGTGTTTATATAATCATGTTTTTGTTCTAGAATACGAAGTTTAGGTTGCGCCGCATTGGGTTTATGCTATGTCGCCTTAGGAACAACAGATATATATCAGTGCGATGGTTTACAACCATGGGATGCTGCTGCTGGTGTTTTGATTGTTAGAGAAGCAGGAGGATATGTCTGTGATTCTAGCAGTAAGATATATACGTTTGACGCAACTTATAAAATAATAATTATAATTTTTAGAAACATTTTTGGGCCAAGAATTTGACTTGATGAATCCAAATTTTCTTGCAGCTTCTACGAAAAAATTGGCAATGCAAGTTATCGATATAGAAAGATTAGCTGATAATAAATAATTGTTTGTATTATATAAAATATTATTACAATTATTTGTAGTATGGACAAATGTCTATTATTTGGGTTATCAAAAGTATTGTAGGAAAGTAGTGAATAATATGATCATTTTTAATAATTTAGTTTTTTTTATGACAATAAAATAATGTATATTTTTATTACTCTTAAGGTATTGTAATATATAATTTAATATATACTATAGTCGTCTTATATTGAACATTATTTTGTAATAAATAGCACCAAAATAATAAATTTTAGTATTTACGTTTCGCTTTTTATATTACTTTCGAATTTTAGCGAATATTGAGAATACTTCGTATGAAGAAAAGTTTAGATATGGTTTGCAAATGTGAGTAGTTAGAACGACCAGAAATATAATTTCTGTTATAATATCGCAAGAAATATGTAATAGTAAAAGAAATCGAATTTTATAGCAGTATGCTTAGAGTTATATATATTTATTTAGAAACCATAGAAACATTTCTAGAAGTTTGATCCATATTACATTGTATGTATTGTAGTGGCATATTAGAAAATATGAAAGCAAGCAGAATGTCAGAGCTGGACGAAGAATTTAATAATTTCATGTATAAAGTAACGGAAGTAAATGAAATTGTTAAGAAACTTAATTCCAAGGACGAAACAGTGGCACAAATTGGCACCATCGAAGCGGAGAAATATTTGAATGGTAATGCCGAAGCAGCACTAGAGAAAATTGACGATGATGATATAGTGCTGAGAGTTACATCAAAAAAAGCAATGATAAATCCAAAAGCTTTGTTACCGGAAAAAGATGAGAATACAATGTCACAAGGTTAGTTCGTTTTTATCTATTTTTAATGAATTAAAGGAACATTGTAAATAAACAAATAATATCATTAGCATTAAGATATTTATGGTATAAAACTTTTTTTTTGGAAAAAAAAAATGCAAATAAAATATATTGTTCTCTTCAATATGTAACGATATTATTCATGTGCCAAGAAAGATGACGACAATGGAATGAAAATTTAAATGATGATAAAAACTTATTGGATTAATTATTATATCAATATTTAGTTGCAACAAATATTTCATGTTTTTATTCT
The DNA here is from genome assembly GCF_001412225.1 of Nicrophorus vespilloides. Classification (NCBI taxonomy): domain Eukaryota; kingdom Metazoa; phylum Arthropoda; class Insecta; order Coleoptera; family Silphidae; genus Nicrophorus; species Nicrophorus vespilloides. The sequence continues at coordinate 484,178 of NW_017100102.1, read as the reverse complement.
TTTACGTTACAGAATCATTTATGACAGAGGTCTCGAAAGATGCTGATATGAGGTATAAAAACCGTTTATTGCGGAAAGAACGGATGGAAACTTTCAAAAAACAAGCAACTCTAGCATTTCGTAGAGGAGATTACGAAAGAGCATTATGCTGTTACAACAAAGTAATAATTTTCGATGTATAAAGCATAATAGTTATGCATTTTATTTTAGGCGATTGAGCAAATTAAAGATAGTCCACTGTTATACAACAACCGTTGTTTGACATTCTTGAAATTGAAACTTTACGATAAGGCGATAAGTGACGCTGAAACTGCATTACGTTTAAACGAGAATTGCCTGAAATCTTATTTATTCATTGCAAAAGCGAACTATTTAAGTGACAACTTGAAAGAATTTAGTAACGCAATCGAGAAAGCAAAATGCATTCATCCAAATATGGTAAAGTTTATCGAAGGTAAAATAAATGCACATTATGTAGCTACTAAACTTATACTATATTTATTTTAGAATTTGTCGTAGATTTGAAACGCGAACATAATGACATTTCGATGGTTTAAAATAAACAGCAAAAAATATACTTTTATTAACCGTCAACAAGTTTTTTTTGTACATACTGCTTTATATCACAGAATTATGAAACATTATGAAATTTGAAGTTACAATATATTCTGCACAGTTTATTAAGTATATTATGATATATAGTATTTAATTGTACCAAATTGCAGATAAAATATACAGTAATATTTGATTTATAATATAGTAAAACCCGTTTTATTCCGAACTTTGAATTAAATAATGCTCACAGGTTGAAATAATACTTTATGAAATAATAAAAGAAATAATTTACATATTTTTGTTTTGATTTCAGTCAATTAATATATACACATTTTTATATTTGTTTTACATAATCGTTAATATACATATTTTAAATTTAATATATAATTGGAATCTACAGTTATTTGAAGCTATTAAATATAGTGTGACATTTCAAATTACTTTACTGTTGCTAGTTTGACTTTAGAAGGAGGAATAGGAGAACTGGTTGCACTTCTGGATACTCTCGGCTGTTCAGGAACTGTCAATTTTGTATCTCCATTGTTCCAAGTTGGAATTTCATTCGATGTGCATTGATCGTTACTGTTATTTTTGTTTAATGCATGAAGAGGTATTTTATAGATCCTTAATGGCCTAGCTTCCGGCGAATCTAGTAATATAAATGTTTTAAAAAAATATTTTGTATAAAATTATTTAAATTATTTACTATTTGGGCTAGGAGGACTGTGCTTCTGTTCAAGAAGCTTGCAATCAACATCAAGACGATCGCTTCGACCAGGAAAAAATTCTGGGGCTGTTGTCGAAAAGAATATGTCATTTTTTGATGCAATTAATTGTAGATTCGGCATTGTCATTGAATGTACCAGATTCCCATTTACTATCAGCCGAATTTCCATTACGTTTGATGTGAATCCTATGACGTACGGGAATACACACACTACGAAAATAAATTATATAAAAATTATGCGTTTTTTTTTATATTATAAATATTAACCTATATCACTTGGAACAAAATTCCAATGGAAATCGTATTCGGTACTCTTTGTATTTTCTTCGTTAATCTTCTGAAAGTGGCAAGTATCTAAAATATTATAAAATAATTAGATAATCAAGAATTTTCTATTTGGTGTAAATTTTACGATTGTAACATAGTAAAAGTTGCACTTCCTGATCTTCATACAAATCCAAGGCAGTTATTAAATTAACTCTATCTCCCCGCACTGTATGTAAATGATGTGCGTATCCTGATCGTCCATTTACTATGTCCCAATGGTTTTTGTAACCCACGCAAACTAAAATATCGCTATGTGATGGTGAATTTGGTGTCCAACCGTTGTCCAATATAGTCATTAAGTTAGGGATTTCATTCAAATTAATCTCCTACAATCAAAAGTGGATTAAGTTTTAGCCATTTTATTAAATGGTTTTTATCTACCCATAATAAATTGAATCCTTCTATGGTATCTGTATCACTGCTTGGACACCAGGCCGTCCAAGCTGCAGAATGTTTCCACTGGAATAAAATAAGCTTCTTTCCAATTGCTACAGCCATTCTTAAACGCGATCCTCCTAAAAAATAATATATGATATATCTTGGTTCTTGTTCAAAATAGAATTTCGTTTTCCAGACGAACAAATTGGTAATTGAAACAAAATAGTAATACTATTGTAATAATACATAATACAAATATTGAATGTAAAACAAAGTTATCAATTGTCTTGACTGAGAGGACAGATATAATGTAATTCGTAATATTAGTGATTGTGTGATTATTATTGTCTTGCAATTTATATTTGCATCATGATTGTAACCTAATGAGTGTGCGTGCAAATGATAATTATACTCAAGGTTGATTTGGAAGAAATACTGTAGAAGTTTGTTGTTCCCGGAAGTCGTAGGCGGCAAATGCCCAGGGCGGCCCTGCTTTTAGTGCATTAACGCAGTGTTTTTCAACCCACCGTAAAATATCAAACTTTTTTACGCGATTCTGTAATTGTATTTTTTCAAGCAGAACTACTATGTGCGTTAAATTCTGGTTTCACAATGCACACTATTAATTATTTATACATCTTAATATAACAGAAACGAAAACAAAAAATATGTTAAATAAAATTATTAAAGAAAAATAAGTATTTTAATTTTTACCTGGACGAGATAAAGAATATAGATGTGCACCTCTTGTTCTTTCAAGACGATGGTCCTTAACATCTATTCTTGACATCGGTTCAAATATAATTTCCAATTGGGACAATCGAAATACGTACACTTTACTTTCCTTGTTAGATTGTCCTGCTCTTAAGAGAAGTATTCCATGCGGTTCTACAACATTAACTTGACGCACCTGAAGAGTTTTATCGAATAATAATCGATGTGAATTTCCGTCTAAAACAAGCAGTACACTAAACAACGTTACTTTGGAATATATAACTGATCTACCTTCGACTAGATATACTCCTTCGTCAGTTGCAGTGACTAAACGGTTGTCACTCCAGGAGTCGGAAGCGAATATAGTAGTTGCAGGAAATACAGGATAGAAACAATTTGCTTCCCAAGGGGATCTTTTAAAAACAGTACCAGCACTTCCAGCGGAAGCAAGACTAGTTGGCGCATCGCCTCTGACTATTGCTTCCAATTTCAATGCTTGCCCAATACGTACGAATTCTATTTGCCGAGAATCTTCTTTCATGCGAGAATGTCTAGGCGTCTCTGCAAGAACGTCGGAGAAGGCTCGCCTGTTTAACATCGTCTAAAAAGATAAATTTGATTTGACTACTATACTACTTACAACTATTATTATTATTATTAATTATCTTTGCGAGAACATATAATAAACATATTTAAACATCCGCTTTTATAATTATTTATAATTACTTTTGATTTTTAGATTAAAATAAATAGTGAATCTCCTAAATTGAATTAGCTTTTTAAACGAATGTTTTTGTATGAACCCGAGGATTGTATCCTGTTGTAACTCATGGTACAAATAAACAAAGTATGCCTTAGGCGTTTAGTGAATGTCCTTCACTAATATCTAGTGGTGATGAAAAGAAATCATAGCACATTGCGCGCGCATATATTGGATTTTTTAAATTTATTGCACCAAGGTTTGAACCAGCCACTTTACATCAGCCATTACAATTAATTTATTATTATTGGATTAAATTCGTATTTTAGTACAAAATAGTTTTTTTAAATTGTCTAAAGTAATTATCAATTTTAAATATTAATTATTTATAAGTGAATTTATTGTTCTCCTTTAATGTAAAACGTTTTTGTCAAGATTAGTGATTAAATTTGGCATAATCAATTGGTTTCGCTATATAAAGACGAGAGCCCAATCGATTTTTATTTCTTTAGCAATAGTTCATGGAAAAAAAATACTGAAGCACTGTGAATTATTTTTTGCTAAGAATTTTCTTAGTCTGGGAAGATTTTAATTTCGCTGCATCTTGCTTGAGTTTCTTCTCCAATTCCCTACTTTGCTTCGCTTGTTCTCGTTGCTTCTTAATTACTGCAAGTCTAGCTAGGTCAGCTTTGGCCTGTTCGGTTTTTCCTTCAAGATGAAGTTTCTGGTAATTTGCTTTCAACTTCTGTTTTTGCGCTTCGTCTCTCTCGCGGCTTGATATTTCAGTTGAGACATTTAATTCATTGGTATTATCTGTTATTTTTATAGTTTTTCTTTGTTGTCTATTTGGGTTTTCAATTTCGATCAAATTAGAAACACCTTTTGCTTTTGCTGTTTCCTCGTCGCTTGTGGTATCGTTATTGTCACTGCTTGTTGTTTCATCTCGACCTTCATCATGACATTGTGTATTGTGCCTTTCCTTCTCAAGTTCTTCGGGGTTTGTAAACTTTCGAACTCTCCCTTTATGGTTTATATATTTACCCTTCGGCATTTTGTACTTGAAATATTTTATTGGTTTTTAATTATGACGTTTATATGACACGTAAAACATAATTCCTTTCAACAATGCATATAAACACATTTTATAAATAAATATTATTGGGCGGAAAGTCTGTGGTCAATAGCAATAGTTGATATTTTCTTCTTTTATTATTATTATTAATATTATATGAATACAATTTATTTTTTTGTTTACTTTTGATGACTGTTATATTAAATATTATTCTTATTATTAAAAGTATTACCATTCGGGAATCCGTCATGTGCTCAGTATAAAGATCTTTGATAAGCAAATCAAGAGTACGTTTTCGCTTTTTAGCGAATGTTGGTGTTTCGAATGTAGCTTTCTCTCCGTTTATCAACTTTATCAGTAGAAAGTCTCGAAATACTTCGGCATGCTCAAAAACTGGAGGACAGGGTAAACTGGGGCCAAATAAAGGTACCGCTTCATCCGAGAACACAGAGAGCCTGTATCGATTGTTCTTATCTAAATTAATCACTGCAAATATATCTGATTGGAAGTGTTAAGGTTTACATTCATAATGAATAAACATTTGTGTTGCGTTCTTGAAAAGGATACGTGTAAACTGAGATTTGATGCAAGTCGGATTGAATACGTTGAGGCCCTTGCCATCCACGTCATCAACGAACACGATGTTAACAATGTCGTTACCTATATGCCTTTTTCTTTCAACTTGTTGTTTGTTATCGCGAGAGTATGGGAGAAGAGTTGAAACGTGGAACATAATCTCATGACCCTCATATATTGTATACACGGAATGCCTTCCTGTCATGTCGCCTAAAACAATGTAAAGTATTTTTTGTTAAAGTAATGTATTTTTTTAAATTTTTATTATTTTTTTTTGCAAACTTAACGTACATAATTGAAATATAATGAAGTTATGTGTGTGTATTTTTTGTATACCTTTGACATCCAGTCCTCCGCGATACTTGTCCCAACCGCGTAACTGAATTTTTTCTCCCAGTAAGGAAAGAAACTTATTAAATTGTAAGCTGCCAAACTCTACGAAAAATGATGGATATATTCAAATTATCCATATGTTTTTACAACACATGTTTTCAATATAAAATAAATATGTTAGTCTTACCATTGCTTAAAATTTCATCGTCTGTTATTTGACCCTGACGCATGTAGATAACGCCAAATTTGAAATTTACTGAGCCCTCTTGCTCCTCTAAGAGAAGTAAATCCTTTTGTATGTCTGGAGTGAATATCTCTTTTGGTCCTTTTTCTACTTTTTCGAAATACGGAAAATTCGATAAAATATGTTTCACTGTCAGTAATTTGTTGTGTGCGTATGGTAGAGAAATTTTCTGTGCGCCCTGTGGACAATTAACATATATTTTCAGTTTGAATCTTATAGAACCAAATAATAATTAATAATATTAACATTAATAAATAATTATATAGCATTCAAAAATATATTGTAGTCACTTGCCGTTTTCCTGAATAGAATTGCTCGATATAAAGGGACACATTGATTTGTGTCTTCGTTAAGAACAATACTAAGGAAGAACGGAGTTTTGTCACTATCAAAACCTACGTAATTTTGATGAACTGCAAGAAGAAATTAAGGTAATTGCATTATACGTTAAACTGTTAATGGTATTCATCGTGAAATGATTTGTTTAAACTTACGTTTACCGAGGAAATATTTGAAGTACCATCGCGTCTGATATTCCGGATTTTCCAGTACCGGCGTACTTGGCGAACCAAACATCTGAGTAAGCATCATATTAACATCATTTTCATTTATAACATCCGCAAGCAATATTACCTCGTCTTTTTCGCCTGGAGATTCTCCATTTTCCAAACGAAATCGCCTACACAATTCCTGGCCATCACCTTCAGCCTGTTGCAACTAAAATACATTCATAAAAAATTAAGTAAACAATTTATTCTGCCGAATCATCTTATAATAAACAATTAGATGATCTAAATTTCACACAACTTACAAATAATGTGAATGAATGGTTATCAAATGCCAGTATCTAAATGCATGATTTTGTTTTGGAAAATATCTCATTTAAGTATTTACTATTTATATAGTCACAATTATAACCTTATTATAATGTAATATTCATAACACCTCACTCAATAAGTTCGTACGATGACATATAGATATTTAGGAAGTACCATCGTTCTGACGACACCAATTGTTGCAGAAAACAAAAAAAAGGCCACAAAATGGTTTTTGTCGATCGTAAATTGAAGTTGCGTTAGATAGCTGACTGAATATTTCAGAAGGCAGTGTAATCATCATTTTGCATGAACATTTGATCATGACAAAGCTTTGTTCTAAATGGGTATCTCGTTTGCTGAAAGTGGACCAAAAACAACAACGAGTTGATAATTCCGAGCGCTGTTAGGAACTGTTTAAGCATTTTTTCATGCTGTGGATGCAATGGATGAAACCTGGATCAACCACTATACTCCAGAATCAAATCGATCGTCAGCTGAGTGAACAGCAAAGTAAGGTAAGCTTTTGGCCTAAATATTTTGGGATGCGCACGGAATTTTATTCATTGGTTACCTTGAGAATGGAAAAAGCATCAATACCGAATATTATATGACATTATTGCTGCGTTTGAAATTGCGAAAAAAACTACCACAAATGAAGAAGGAAAAAGTGCTCTTTCACCAATACAATGCACCGTGTGACAAGTCGATTAAAACGATGACAAAAATGCACGAATTGCACTTTGAATTGCTTCCCCATCGATATCTAGCTCACAGCGACTACTACCTGTTTCAATGAAGAAGTGATTGCCGAAATTGAAGCATATTTTGAGGCTAAAGGTAAATCGTTCTACAAAAAAGGTATCGAAATATTAGAGAAGCGTTGGAATGAATGTATCACTCTTGAAGGAGACTATGTTCATGAATAAAGTCGAATATTTTATAAAAGTTATTGTTTTATTAGTCATTCTACGAAATTAATGAGTGAGATGTTATATATAACTGGTATATTTCTTTCCATATAGCATTTACTATAGTATTAAAGACATATTTCATTGACTCATTCACAAGAAAAAAGTTTACTAGAAAATCTGAATAAGTGAAGAGAGATTCTAGTATTCAAACAAGAAGTGATAACATAAATATATGTATCAGAATTATATAAAATGATATAATTTTAACTAGTGCTTACAATACATGGATTCTGGGATCCCAGACGAATTTTGTCCTTTATTCATGTAAAAAATGTGGGTATTTCGATTTTACCATATTCCTATAAAAATTACGGCAATATAGGGGTTAATAAAAGGTTAATGTTTGTAACCCGGTAAAAAATGTTCGGTATTGTAAGCACTACATTTAACTGCCAGTTATAATCAAAGTATCAAACATCAAAACAATTTAAAAATAATAAATGAATAAAAATATATTGTGCATTTGACACTAATCAATTATATATCATAATTAAGAATAAATAAAGTTAACTGCATATATAAACTCTTTGGTTCTTGCTGTTTGTGTGATGAAATACAAATATGGAGATTTGCATGCCAAACTTATATAAATTTTTATTTTAACTTATATGATTTATCTAACTTTGAAATTAAATCTTCATTTAGAACAACTTATATTTATATTTAATTTATATATGTATGATCATTAGTTTGAGTTCTAAAATAAATAGACTTTGATTTAACTTTTGTCTGCAATTGTAATGACGAAGGTGAACTCGTAGATTCTGCCGTACGGCAGAGGGTTTGGAACATCAATAATGTAAGAGTCGTAATGGGGTTCGAAGTGATGATACAACACGTCCCACTCACCTGTTCTACGGATCCGTAATATCTGCGAGAGAATACGCCTCGTCGCGATATTAAATCACTTGCAGTTGAACTGGAAAATAAAAATAATAATGCCTTACTGTACGTATTATTTGAACTGTTTTATATTAAGATTTGGACACGTACTATTTACTATCCATTTATCTTTTTGTCATTCAAATTCTTCCTAATGCCTTTAAAAGATGATTTCTCTTTCAATTTTTGGCAATGTTATGTTCATTTTTATTTTACTTTACTTTGACGTTATATTTAAGAAAAACTAAACTTGAAAGTTGATCAATTATAACTTTTACAATTAAATATTTCTGAAGATTATTTTCAATTATAAGTTCATCTATTTCTATAAATATATGTTAAGAGTTCTAGTCACTTTTTTCTTCAAGCGATATGTTAATTCATCGAGTTTTTGAAAAAAAAAAAAAGTGAATAGTATTGTTTATAATAGTGTATTTATCTATATTTTCTTCTTTTCGTGATTTGTGATTATTGACTTGATTTATTATTATTATTAAATTACCGTGTATGGTTGTTTCATAACAATGACAAAAACATGTTTTTCTTGATTTTCAGAGATTATAAATAAAGTTTGAAACAATAAATTAACCGTCTGTGATGCCACCACACGCATTATATGAGATAGTTCTTTACAACTGGGTTTCTTTCCAAACTTTTTATGTAACGGAGTATTAAATCTTCAAATTTTCACGGAACACTTTGTTAATTTTATAGTGTAGGTAAGAACATATAATCAATAAAATTAAAAAAAAAATGAAAAATCGTTATTTATTTAGTAACTTTAAGCCTAGTTTTCACGGAACACCAATGTTCCATGGAACATAGTTTGGGAAACTCTGTTTTACAGTAAACGAAATGAAAACAATATGACCTACATTGAAGACTAAGTATTTACGTTGTATATCTGCATCATGACTGCATTAAAATCATATTTATTAATGTAGTAAATAATGTTTATTTATCAAGAGTTTGAAAAGTGAGACTCGGAAAATGTTGTAATATAAACTTCTTTGTAAAACATATTTAATAATTTTTTGTGAAAATGAAAGCTCGATAATGTTTAAATTTAATATTTGTCTTGAACATGAAAATAAAAGGTTTTGACATTTTCTCAGTTAATAGAAATACACACATTTCTGTCTTGATCGAGTTGATTAATTCTTGTAGCTTTAGAAAATTTGAAGCTGTTCCATCATTTATTTTGAAAGGTCGAATTTGTTAAATCGTGATTCTTAAAAGATATCCTGATACGGTCAGCATCGATCTATGCGGTATTCCGTTTTATAGTTTAGACAGAGGGGGGCTAAAACTGCGGACTCAAATTTCAATAAATGTGCAAAGGGTTTCTTCAAAATAGCAAATATTAATATCTGAGTAATATTTAATAAGGAGATAAAAAAATACCGAAGTATTGTATTTTTTTGATAATATCTGTGATATATGTAGAACGTACCAATGTAGGTTCCATTTCTTGTAAGCGCTTAGGACAATACGAAATTCGGTTCGGGCAGAAAGACCTATAGTCAATAACCCTTTGAAGCAGTTGACTTTTACAAAAATTATCAGAAATTTCTTAAAATAATTTCATGATATTCGACAATAATTTCGTTTTCAGAATATGAAAATAATATTATTAATACGTTAATATTTGCTACATCTCCCCATGTTACGTTCACCACTTGTTAAATACCTTGGAATCCTTCTTTATTCTAAACTCAATCTCAATGCCCATTCCAAACAACTCAAATCCAAAATTAAATCCAGATCCCGTCATTTCCGTTCCTTAACTTCCGTAACTCCGAAATATCCATAAAGTGCCAAACATCAATATACAGATCAATATGCCGTACTATCCTTGACTACGGTTTCCCACTACTTTCACATTGCCGGAATCATGTCCTAAAAAACCTGTCCGTATCCGAACGTTCCGCCCTTCGTATCCTCACCAAAATACGACATCCTAATAATCCTCTACACAATCCACCTAATGATCTCCTTTACTCCAAAACCAAAATAGTCCCTCTTCTCGACCGATATCTGTCCCTCTCCTTGAAATTTAAATCCAAACAGTCTAAATTCTGTGTCCCTCGAAACCCAAATATCCTTCCCAAATTTAAATATCCCACATTACAATAGTCACTTGATTGATACACATTTGTTCCTACTCCGCTGCTTTTTTTCTCCTTCATTCTTCTGTTGTTCATTTGTATATTATTATTATTATTATTACAATATTGTATTATTCCATTATTAAATTTATGTTCCCGGCGGAAAGTGCTTGGTCGTTAGCCCTTTGGCCAGCTTGTTAATATATTTTTTTTTTAATAATAATAATTTATTGGCCAAACATCAATACATAGAAAAAAGTACATTCTATTCATAAATAAATTCGGAACGGAACGTTCGGATACGGACAGGTTTTTTTAGGACAGGATTCCGACATTGGGAATATATTTTTTTATTTTATGTTAGAATTTATTTACGTATAGAATGTACTTTTTTCTTATGTATTGATGTTTGACCAATAAATTATTATTATTATTTATTATTGCTGCTGATTTTACTAGTAAATTTATGATTGACGAATTGTCTGTGCAAAATACTACAATAACTACTAATATAAAAATCACAATTAATTTTATGTATTCAAGAGAAGTGAACTTATCCAATTCTTTTAGTATTTAAGAATATGTATCAAAAGATGAAAGATTGCATTTGTAAATCAGAAAAATAAAGGAAAATAAATGAAAATTTTAGCGTAAAAATAATAAAAACACTGCAAATATATCAAAAATAATTGCTGTAAAAGATGAAAATAGAATAGAAATATTTAAAACTGACTTGTAACCACTTTCTTCTAGTGAAATGCACGAATGTTCAGTCAGAAAGAGATTTTTATTCTGTAGCAATATGTATGAAATTTGGACATTAGTTTAATAATAAGTATTACAACCTATTTTTTCTATATAAAAAATATACCGGTAATTTACCAGTTAGCGATAATTACTTAAAATATTTAACAATTACCAAGAAAATCTCTTGACCGATATTATAATTTAACAAAATAAATGGTGAAATTAAGAAGTAAAATTCATGCAAAATTTGAAAGGACATTGCTGTAATAATGCAATAACCTTATTTTTAGGAGGAATATGGTTTAAACATTTACAAATCTCAGTGAGTGAACTTTGGATTTTGAGTTACCTTTGAAGTTAAATTTCATACTAATACAGTTTTTAGTATGAACTTTTCAGAATTTCTTTACAAATACAATTTATTTTCACATAATAAAATTATATTAATATTTATAAATTACCAATGATATACAATTTCGAAATTTTATCTATTAACATTATTTTGATAATATAACTAATATATGATAATATACTGATATGATTTTAAATATCTTACATAGCACTGCTGGCTCTTCGATGAAATAGTTTAAGGGCACTGACATCACGAGGTGGCTTACTCCTAAAGCTGGTAACACAAACGCTCTTTGAACGATCTCTGGAGGATGCGTTATCGGTTCTTTCTCCTCGCAAACGTTGAACTAGTCTCATATCCAGACACAACATATTTTCAGCATGAATGCTAGACACACGAACACAGCCACAAAGCAGTTTGCTATTATTTCAAAATTACCAATTAGTAATTATTCACAAAAATTTACGAAATATCTCTTATATTGAGAATTTTCTTATTCCAATAATTACTGAACATCCTAGGAAACAAATAGAAATATTTATTGAACAGTTAAATTTGCACATATATATTATGTGAGATAACAACAAACAAAAATTTCATTTTGCCACATCAATTCAAAAGTAGGAAGATTGACTATGATTTTCTAAGTTTTTGTATGCACATAATTAATAACAAAGTATAAACATAATTAGGATACTCAGAACAAATCATTTTAATAAATGGTTCATACTACTATTTTTAACTATTAATAGTATATTTACTAAATTAAATATATTTATTTTTTCTTATTATTAAGAAACTTATTTTTTTTATAGGTATTAATTGACTATTTATAAAACTGTATCATTATCATTAATTTAATGTGCATGATCATGTATCAACTAGAAATTTGTTTTCGTCATAAACTTTTATATTTCTCATTAAAACGAGTCTAGTTACAAAATGCTGTTCAGATCTGTAATTTTAACAATTCCTCGAGAAATCTTTGATGTATGTAAAACGACTCATATTTGAAACAACCATTAGTGAGAATAATGAGAATTTTAATCAATGTTCTTAATATTGTTAAATTTCATTGCAGATACACACTCGGTATTCATCAATTATATGTAATTGATATGTAAACCTTTCATCTATTAAGAAATGTGTATATCCATTCTATATCAAATTTAATTTAATTTCAATTACAATTGAAGTGACTATTTCTTGCCTAAACTGAAAACATAATTTCTATGATTTTCTAATTTTGACTCGTAATTTAACAAATGGATTAACATTTTGACTATTTTAAACAACCTTTAATTACTTTTGTTACGAAGACATTATTTTTAAAGAGCATTAAATCATATTCATTGAAAAACTTATGAATATATGAAGAATATATAATTAATTATATACACGCAAGCCTTATACAATATGGGCCAAACGCGTGAAGTATTGAAGAGATCAATAGAGGCGTAGCCATACTCCGTTTGTATATGATCTGCTGGTAAGTTAACTCAGTTGGCGTTTTAAGTATCACATTAAAACTAGATGAGACAGAATTTAACGAATGAAAATAATATGTATGTGGACATTAAACTGAAATTGGAAAGTTTTTTTTTAATAGGTAATAAAAATCTATGATAGATTGATTGTTCTGAAGAAATCATATATTTTTCCAGACTCTTTATAAACATAGTATATTGTTATAAAAAAATAGAAAAATAATAATTTATAAACAGTTTCTGGCTAAATTATGTATAAAATGTATACAATTTTAAATTTACCATAAAAAATATAAAATAATATTCATATATAAATAAGTAAGCACAAGATAAGAAAATCATTCTTGTATATGACATGTATTGAATATAAACTAGGTTATCACTACGAAAGAACGCGGTCAAATAATGTTATAATCGATTTGAAAATGTAATGAAAAATATCTAAACTATTGAATACGACAATTTGGTAAAATATGTGTAGAGATTACGAGGATTGTGTATAATACTCTCACGTCCATGGGTATTAATACAATGTTTCAGTTTTCCGATGCCACAGGCGAACAAATCCATTTATTTTTTCCGCATGATAAACGCGTCCCGTTATTTCCTGAACAATAAATAATTTTAATGATACCATATTCCATGCATCTGTTCAACGTGATTTTAGTAAATACATATAGTTATACCTAGTTAATCTCAAAGATTTAAAAAAAATCATTTAATACATAATAATACATAAATTACAAATTTTCATTTTCTTTGATTTGAGCAATGAACTTCTTTTTAATCCTCCAATTGTAAAATCATCATCTTTCTAATAAATTTCCCATGGTCATTTTCAAAACTTATTTCTTGTATCATTTGGATAACTTCATTTCTAATCTCTTTAATATTTTTTTTCATCTATTAAACTTCTGGTTACAATTGCGACATATTCCATGTAAGCATTTCGAAAGCTATTCATGATTTCAATTTGTAATGTTTCAAAGACTTTGAGCAAAAATATAAGATCTATGTATAAAGTTTTTTTTAAATATTTTGTTACCTGAAACGCATACTCTGTTAAGTTTTATTAAATTATTAATACCATTTAATATTTCGTACCTAAAAATTTAAGTACGAGTATTGCCAATATCGATTTAATTTTGTAGGTTTGTATTCACGCGGATAAAGGTCATGATTGTGAAAGATCTGGCAAGCAATTTAAACGGTCCTGTATTGCCAGCCAAACGTTTATTTGCACCTTATATAATTTGAAACCTTTTTCAGTTCAATATATCCACTTATTTATAGTATCTTCCGAAAGCAATATCTCATTATTTCTTTTTACTTTGTTGATATAAATTCTATTCTGAAGAAAATTGTTAGAATTAAAAGAAAAGTTTCATGGAAAATATATAATAAATTCTAAAATAATAATAATTAACGACACGATACACAACGACCTCCACATGAACACTGTTAAAAGTGAAATCTCCAAGTTTAGTGCCCGTTACCAGAACAGACTGGAAAACCACCCCAACAGTCTCGCGTTATCCCTCCTAGACAATAGTGACACCCCCCACAAGACTAAAGAGACACAACACTCTCGACCTCCCCTTTAGAAAATAAAAGTTAGTTTTATTGTTTAAATTTTCATAGTGCCGTCAAAATCAATTTTTATTTGGGTTTTTATTGTCATCGATTATTCTTTTTTAGTTAAATTTATGTTTGTTTATAGGAAGATTTCCGATGGGAAATCGTTCCGCTCCATGTTTTTCATTTTGTTTTTGTTTCTAACATAAGCATTCAACTTATAGCCCGAGATGGCAGGTTGTGAATGAACAATAAACGCTAAAAAAAAAAAAAAAAAAAAAAAAAAAAAAAAAAAATAATAATAATGAATACAATTTACTTCAAACTATATAATTTAAAATCATATTTTTTAAACTTTTGTTTTCTGAAATTTCACCAATATTTTTATTGTTTTTAAACCTGATAAATAAATATAAAATAATTTAATTCTAGTTAAAAAATATTTTTTTTTCTTTGTTATAAGCATACATTTGTATAAGATTCTAAATTGAATTTTTTAGATAAATTTACAAATTTGATGGTATTCCTCCAATGAGATCATTACTTATTTAATTGGTTGTTACCAACAATATTATAAAACAAATAGAAAAAACTATTACAAAATATAGTAACTTTAAATTAACTTCAATATTCACAAATCATTTCAATTTTCATCAGTTATTTTAGACTGTTGTATTCAGTGTTTTATTTTTAGAAAGAAAGGTTACATATTTTGGTAAGTTGAAATGAATGCCCCTGTAAGCCTTAACTCCTTCGGCATGAAATTATGTAAGGGAAATATGTGTAAAATAATATTGTTTCACGTCTTATTGAATTATTATCAATGAAAAGTATCTGATCTAAAAGAACATGTTTAATCTAATAAAATATAAATTAAAAAATATATTTATTTATTTGTCTATCGTGAAATAAAAACTTTCATCACTAAAATGTAGCATTCTACATGATCTTATATAACAGATTCGAAATTTTATAAAATTACTCAAAAATATACTCATTATTTACTAATGAGAATGCCGAATTATATATTTTTCCGATGACATATATAAAGTTCAATGTATCGTATAATCAATATAACCACGGATAATACATAATAGCTTATACAAAAAAGTATCCTCTATTGGTCAACAACATTACCCAGCGGTATTTCAACTTATCATTAAATAATAATATATAAGTCAATTTGAATTAAATGTATCAATTATTAAAATAGAATATAGGAAGCATATTGAATATGTAGACTATATTATTGTCGATTTATTTAGTCCATTATCATTGTCCATTATCATTGTACTATATTTTTCAAGTTTTGGTTTTTAATTAAAACGATAATCTGTGAAGATATATTAATAAACAATGAATACAAAGATTATATTTTTTATATACTGTTATTATCCATATTGGGAAAATAGTTAAAAAAAAGTATCCTGATGGTCCAAATTCGGCAACTTTATTGCCTTTATGGAAATAAATATTATACTATTTGCATTGTTAGGTAGCAGTAGTTGTGTTTTCATCAAGTATCATTTAAATTATTAATAAAGAATGCATATGGAATTTTACTTTATTTGGAACAGGTTAATCGATTGCTGATCACTGTTTTAATATATTTTTAAATATCATATAATATATAATGATGAAACCATGCGTACATTTAAATAGCACTATGACTAATTGCTGATCGTTGCGAAGCTTTAAACAATATTTTTAATAAAGCGCGATAACATTGTGTGTTGTGCAATGTGGCTAATTAAATGCAAACCGAACGACCGTAACGAAGGCAGCGAAACGCGTAAACTCGTTTATGCAAATTTCACTATGAAACGTTTACCCTCTTAATGCCAATCGATACTACCTTAGCGGTTGAATTTACCATATGACTTAATGTATTACTGGAAATAAAGAATTGAATAGAAGCTAATTATATTAGGATGCTATGCACTAAAGTACTTCTTCCATTTTTTGTAGCAAAAAATATATATCTTATCACTCGTATTGTTTACTAAATATGCGCTAGTAAGGACATTGCTGGCGAGTGAAATTAGGAGGGAAAACTACTATAGATTTTACTAGTTCTATTATGTTTTATATTAATACTCAATAAAGATCTCAAATCTCTACTTAGGTGTATATTAAAGTTTGAATTTGAAACTATAATCGCTTTCCGTTTTGTTCCAAAAATTTCCCTACAGTCTCTTCTTTAATCGATAGATGTAGACGGAGACGGTATTATCGTTAATCCGCAACTGTTTCAGATTTAAAACAAAGCACGCGTCACTTAAATATTAATTAGAATTAAGTGGAAGTCGCCGATTAAATCAAAATTTAAATTTTAAAACGTGAATGAATATATACATTATATTTTAACAAGAGTTATCGAAACAAATATATTTTGCTTAGAATGTCTATTATACTAACATTATTACCAATGTTTTCAAAATATTGTATAAAATATAACAGTACTTGTAGTAAAATGATTTAATGAATTACATTTTTTAAATCGTCAATAACTCGAATAGTCCGGGTAATAAACCACAAAGAAGGGACTTGACTGTATAAAGGAAAAAAACGGTGGCAATTGCAAGCCCGACAACTGAAATCCCGATGTTCTGAATCCCGACGTTTGAAATCCTGAGTGTATCGAAATCCCGACGTTCGAAATCCCGACTACCATAATCCCGATAGGGTTTTTAATTATTATAAATTTCTACAATAAATTTTTTATGGTAGTCGGGATTTTGATATAGTCGGGATTATGGTAGTCGGAATTTCGATATAGTCAGGATTTTGATTATCGGGATTTAAAGCGTCGGGATTTCAAACGACGGTTGTTTCGGTTGTCGGGCTTGCGATATAGATCCAGGAAAAAAATGTACAAAATATTATTTTGGGTACTATTTTTTTAAGGAAGTTATTTTTATTTTTGACTACTAATACTGTATATATTAATTCGATAAAAAAGTACATTTTTAGTGTAGTAGTGAAATATGAATAGAAATTGTTGTTTTTATACTTCAAAAATACTTTTTGCAGAAATTTTGTTATGAATAATATATATGCAAAATGTTAGATACATGCAAAATAAATTTATGCAGCTTTGGTAGAATTTATAAAATATAACGAAATAATATTTTTAGTGTAATCGTAAAATATGAATAGAAAGTCCATTGTTGATATTTTCTATAAAACTATTACTTTGTGAAGAAACATTTTACATTTTCTTTTTTTTAAATATCACATATCCAGTGTTATAAAATAAATAAATGTTATCTAAGCGAAAGCTACAGAAAAGTCCACAGATAACGTGGATTATTACCAGCAAACTGGGGGAGATTGTAATGAAACTTTTTAAAATGAAAAACGATACAAAACATTTTTAGTTCATTTTGTTAAAAAGTACCAAGTATTTTGAAATTGTTTATTCATATAAAAAAAAAGAATAATATAATAAATTTAGTTATTGTTACATAAGTAATTTAAATAAAAGACATTTGAGAATTAATTTAAATATTACTTTGCTTATATCAAATATATATGAGAAATTCATCATTCAAATTTAATATTTTGATATACTTTAATAAATATAAAAAAATCAATTGTTATATCCCAATGTGTTGTATAAAATGTTTATATTTTATAAGAAAAATACGAATAATATATATTTTATGAATGTCAAGTTTGTGCAATTAGAAGAAAATTATTCAATGTAGATTATGGTCAATAGTTATTTGTATGTTGTTATACAATTTATTTTGTATATTATTATTCAATTATTCATAAAAATGTGTTATTTTAAAAAGAATTTAAAAATGTGTCGTATGTTAGGAAACTTTTCTGAAATAATTATATATCTTACACTGATATGAATCTTAGTTAAGACTGCGTGTTTTGTAGGGATGTTCCGGATAGCTATGGGGGCGATAACACCGCTAACCCAGAAAAACAAGAAACTTTCGCTGCATCAATAATAGAAAGAGCCGCGTCGCGACGCACTATAACTTCGTAGAGGACGTCAACCTTTAACCCGAAAAGCCCGCGTTAGGACTGAGATGCGACACCGTTTGGCGCGTCCTTTTCAACATGTGCATGCACATGCGGCCGTATTGGATACTTAATACCATCACCAGTTTTGTTGCAAAACGCAAGCGTGCGATTCGAACATGTAAACGTTTTAAGCAAAAACGACTGTCACAACCCTTAACAAAGTAACGTAAGGTGAACACTTTTGAGCGTCGGCGATTGAGGGAGACACCGAGCGTCGCGACGATACAACACGCAGTTTAGTTCTGTATTAACTAGATGGCGTTGCGATGGAATCCATAGGCAGGAAACTTCATTTAAGGACATCACAAAAATTCCGGACTACAAATGTACAAGGTATTTTTTGGACGTTAATTGACACCGTTGAAAGTCGATGAGATTTTTCATCAAAATCAAACGTCTGAATGCCATATCTTGACGAAATTTTCACAGGCCACTATCATATGTTCCAGTTAGTAAACTTATAAATAATTATGTTTTATAAGCTAGTAGTGTATGCCGAGAGTCATGTTGCTTTAATTGGACTAACTGATGAATATTTTATATTCATTTCTCAATATTATTTTGTGAAAAATAGATTATTATTATGAATGTAACTTTTTTTCTTCTTTTTTTAGTACATATTAATGAGTTAAACTATGTGAGGCTAAATCGAATTATTACTCCAATTGTTAATAGAAAAAAAGAAGTAACTAAGTTTTTAAATTAATTAGTATTCAAATTTATCGTGGAACAGTTTTTACCAAAAAATTAAAAAAGTATATATTTTAGCTAAACCTTGTGTTATTTCTGCAGAAAATAACTGTTAAGAAATATATGATCATTTAGGATGTTTGTAAATAAAAGTTATTAACTATAAAACTTGAAGATTATTTTTTTTTTAATACATACAATGTAGTTATAAAAATCTAAAAAAAAATAAGTAATTTAAAATCTTTTGGCAGGTAATTATTATTGATAAGTTTATATTATTATTCGTAAGTTATTCATAACAAAGCTTTAATTATATATTCAATATTCTCGCTATTATATGAATTCAATTCTTCAGTGCAGAATCCCTTATAAATAATATGCGCATACCTGAAAAACGTGTTTACTGACGCATGCAAATAGATTATATCTTTATGAATAGAGTTTATGCAAAAAAAAGGGATATACCGAACGTGTGTTTGCACTTGAATGCAAATGATTAAATTTTCAACGTTTATTGAACAAGTTACGTCTGAGCATGGATCAGTAAATTGTCACGCTTTATTAATCATATATTTCAAAAAGAATATTATTAGACTATGGCTTTAAATATTTTGTATCAAAATATTAAGCACTAATTTTAATTTTCAAGCGATTTGATAATTTTTGTTTATAATTTTATTTAAGAATGATTTCATTACAGATTGTTACCTATATTATCAAAATAAAACTCGCCAAGTAATGCAGAAAATCGCGCAGAGTTGCTGCAGCGCTTGAAAAGACGATTTATAGACAACTTTAATGTTGAAACACGCGTCTTCTTTTCGGTACATTATGTTTATCATCTAATGTTCGATGTGGATGACCGGGAGCGGGAGTCTCCTACGACTGTGAATCAAGGGACGGCCGGGTCCTTCACCATGAAGGGTGGATAGACTGTGTCCGAACGAATTTTATCATTCTTTAGCCGAATGATGATGCTTCAGAATATATTATTTATATCATTTTGAGAAGATTTATTTTTATTTGGTTTAATTTATAATTTCATCTTTTTTATATTTACATAAATGTACGTCTTTTTTTCAGAATGCATATTTTTTGTATGATTTATTGTAACAATTTATGTTTTTTGCGTCTCTGGGCGGAAAGACTTAGGTCGATAGCCCATTGGTTGCATTGTAACTAATAAATATTATTATTAAACAAAAAATAATTAATTTGCCTGAATACTTACTATAAAATAATTAAAAACAGAATGGTCAAACATTATTTACTTTAGTATTCAATAGTTGACGTACATTAATTATAGATTAATTAATATTTCATTGAGCATGGATTGTAATTAAAGATTCAATTAGTTTGAACGATGGCTTTGAAAATCGATTCTGTAACAACGCCATGCGGAACCTGAATAAATTATGCATGTAAAATTGAATAGCATTAGGTGCATTTAGTGTTGAATCTAATGGTAAACATCAATTTAATGTATTTCAATTTACATTTAAAATACAAAATAATGTAAAATATAAATCTTTTACGTTCATTTATATTTCAAAGAGATTATTAATTTTGTATAAATATACATTATGTTAACAATAATTATATTTCATGGCAATGAACAACATATAATAATTGCAATACCTGAAAAGTAGAAAAAAATATTTTGTTAATATCATTGAAATTAGTTTCGCTGCTCGTATACATACTATGTCTGTTATTACAAATAACATATAAAAGAGAGAGTATAAACATAGAAATATTTAGCTAATGAAGAGAATGTTTTCTTCGAAACTTCGTTCTCAGAGGAATAAAATGCCCATATTTTAATAATTGTTTGAATTTAACAATTATTAATTAAAAGTAATACTTCTCGGT
Organism: Nicrophorus vespilloides; assembly: GCF_001412225.1. Classification (NCBI taxonomy): domain Eukaryota; kingdom Metazoa; phylum Arthropoda; class Insecta; order Coleoptera; family Silphidae; genus Nicrophorus; species Nicrophorus vespilloides. Next base: position 463,006 of record NW_017100102.1, on the reverse strand, counting down.
TAATTATAATTTGTTATTCTTCATTCTTATGGCTTTATCGGCAAAAAATATTTTTTAACTTTTATTTCCTACATTCTATCCATAGTTATATACATTGATTGATGTATTTGGATAACTTCTAGTTTAATTGGTAATTAAAATGCAACAATTAAAATTATTTACTCAATATTGAGTTTATCATTTTAAATGTGTTTATTTAAAAAATAATCTATAAATGTTTTTAGTATGCCAATGAATTATTTTTTGAATAATCGTTTCGTTATTTTCATTTCCGTAAAATTCCGTAACTGTACTGTTGGAATAATGGGTATATAAAATCAAATAGGTCATACAATGCATAGGAGAAAATAAAATATTATGTTCTTTGTAGGAGCACGAAGCTGGACGATATAAAGTGCACACTTTTGTCTAGAAGCGATTAAAACATTTTTAGAGGGAAACAGCTAATTTAAAACATGTTCCACATAAATTGAACTCTGAAATTGGATTACTTTTTTTTATCGCTATTTAAAGAGATACTCTTAAAAAATATAATATGACATTTTAATATTAATACACATAGAGTAATATTAAACATGTCCGTTGTATAATTACAAAAATGGAAAATTTTGCGGTGATGAATGCAACATACAAATATTGTATATTTCAACAAAGGCACGTTCCCCATTTTTAGTACACTTTCAATAGGAGCACAACACACGCGTTCACTTCGGTGCTTTTGAAATGAACAAGTATAAGCCACTCTACCTCTAGAACTATTACATGAACAATGCTCATGCAGTAAAAAAAATCGTGCATGCCCGTGCAAAAAAGTAAAAGATAAAGTACTGCTTTTTTATATTTCAACATTGACAACTAGTTTCTAACTCGACGTTTATAGGAACGTACATTTTGCCGTCGGATACCGACTTCACAAAACAGTCAAACCTTGGTATTATACAAAAAGATGTATTTTTTTTGTTATGATAATAGCAAACAATTAAAATAGATCAAGTAGATCGCGATGTAGGAAAGTTACCTGTTTCTGATATATAACTTAAGTATTTGGAGATTGATAGCACATACCAAATATAAAGTATAATCTTAAAGTTTAAATTGCTGGAAGTAATAAAGCATTAACCTAATTTTATACACTGGAATTGTATATTCCAGAAAACAACTATTATTTTTTAACCAATAGAATTAACTGAGTTCACCTCACTTAAAAATGCACACATATGTAAAACAAATAAAAACTATTATATGTAAACTATATATCAGTACATTTTAATAATTTTTGTATACAGAATAGTTTTTCAACATTTCTTATTTCACGGTACATTTGAACTATAGTTAAACTTTCGTAGCACACCTAAAATCCTTTCACGGCACATCGGTTAAAAATCACTGGTATAGAATCACTTTACAATTACAGTTTTAAAACGTTTTAAATTTCATATCTTAAAAACTGACGCGTATTGTGGATTCTTGTTGTATATGTTTTATGATTTGTGAATAACTTCGGTTGAAACACCTGTAGGTCTAAGTTATCTATTGCATTAGCTTTTGTATTATTATTGACTTTAGATAGTTAGCAATTAAATATAATCAAAATTATATCATTGAAAAGTACACATATTTAACTACATCTTATTACAATAGATATAATAATATAGATCAAATTTGGATCTTGCTGAAATATTTTATATATTGAATTGTTAACTATAACATTTATAATAAAAAGTAAAATTTTGTACAAAAATAGTAAAAAATAGTCAGATGTAAAATCCTAAAATAATAATCAGTAAAAACTGCCTTATGAAAAAAATTTTTTTTTCATCCATATTGAAGTAATGCGATAATTTGCATTTCCTTCACATTCAAATAACAAAATTAGATATACTACAATTATTAACAATCCTCTAAGCAAGGGAATTTCTATTAGGGAAGGGTTAAAACATACTAAAAAAAGTAAATAATTAATGTGTATACACCATTACAATTTTATATTGATATATGATTTATGTATTTTGAAGAAAAAGTTATAGTTATCCTATAAATTAGGGAAGTTATATATAATACCTCGTCGTACGTAATAAATGGACTAACAGTGCTGGAACTCGTGCAAGGTGCAAATTAATTCATTAGGTTTTACTAATGAATGTACCTGTTAACGTTCCACATTTCCAGACTGGCGCTTCGAACATCCAATTTACCATGCGTCAAGGGCATTCTACGGCCGCGGTTCCTCATTTCCTTTAATCCAGTATCCCTGGCACGGACCGGATATTTCACACTCATTATCAGCACCAATTACTTTACGAAATGCATAAACATTAAATTACGTAACTTCGACTGGTATACGGCTTAGGGGATTTCAGGGAAGACATTATAGTTTGTCATTTCATAAAATATATCAGTTTATAAAATATATTAGGGATGTTTGTGCGGTGAAATTTAGGTTGACACTGATTCCACTCTGTATCCCATAAATGTTGTCCATGCGCTCGTCGCCTTTACCTCTTTGATATTCCAATTCAGGAAGTATCCATGTCATCGATTCCTGTATTAAAAATAATTACTTTTTATCTTGTTGTGTACGTTGACAGCTTCCATCCATCTATCCGATTTACTCAGATCCAATAATAGAACACATTTCAATCCGCATTGGGAATTTCCACTCCACCGCATCTATACTTCCGATTGCCTAATAAAATATTCAACTATACTTTAGCTAGAACTACGAGCATGATGTATCTGGAAATGCATTCTAATTATGCATGTAAACGTTTTAAGTGTATACTTACATTTTTGTTTCTTTTAATATAACCACTCTATTTTGACACGAGTTAATAAGGTATTTGTTTATATACTGTATATATAATTTAAAATATATAATAAGATAATAATTATTTAATAATAATAATAATTTATCAAACAAAGACTTATGGTAATTGAAAAAAATTAATTTTGTGGTCCGAAAAATTTTCAAACTACAGCAATACCTTCTGGGTATAAAAATAAAAAGCACAAAAACAGACTTGACTGTATAGAGGGAAAAATGAAGCGATCATTTATGTAAACAAATAATTTAATTTTAATTTTACTCAATTAAAATTTAGTTTGTTATGAAATTTTATAACCGTAATATAGTGAATCCACTGTATTTGAAGACAAACTATTATATTTTTTTATGGTGTAGTAATACTATTTAAAATCTATTCAATATGAACCATAAGTAAACTTAATCGTGGTTGATACGATAGACACAGATTTAAATAATTATTATTAATGTTCAATGCCATCATAATGGTAAATAACCATTGGGAAAGTTTATCCATTTAAAACTTCCTTGTCATCTTCCGTTAAGACTTGTGCTGCAAGTAGTTTAAAAATTGTTCTGAAATGATCTGCAAACATTTTTGTTTTGTCACGTGATGTTATTGCGCAATTTCAATCTACTTTGCAAATGGGAGAAAATCTTTTCTGCGGTTGTTTCAGATTTTTTATAGCTTTCCACAAGGAATAATCAACAATGCTTCGATTGGCGTCAGTGCTATTTAAATTCAAGGAACTAACTTCATGATTTTATTTTACAATTTAAACATATTACTGATTTCAATTTCAGTTTTTGTGATTTTAATTTAAAATTGAAATTGTAAGTTGCGACAATATTTATTTAATTTATTATTTTATTGGTAATAAAACTTGAAATAGAAGCGTAATATTCTGGTGAAGTTAATCACTCACTGCATGTTTTCGTTTGTCGCGTCTCTAATTAGAAAAGTTTAATTTAATTAAATTTCTATGTCTTTGCCACAAGAAGAAAAATAGGAAGGAAATGAAGTGGAACGACGAAACAAACAAAAACTTTGAAGAAAGATAGCTAACTTTTATCAAATGAATATATTAATTCTGATGTGGTTCTGTCTCTAAAAAATACTTACAGTGTTTTAAAATTATAGATGCATATATATTGAGTGCATTATTTTCATTTTCATTATAGTTACTTTACTAGTCTGCTTGAATAAGTAAAGTAACTAGATGAAATTGAATAATTTTACTATGCAATATGTATTATGGGATGGAGGCCAGATGTATTGGAGGAGATTAAACAGACTGAGAGTGTGTGTTGTGGATATTGAATCGGGCACTCAGCGAATCTCAATAGACAATGCTATAAACACAAAGAGGAAGAGGAGGAGGTGACGGGATGTTCAATCACATTTTGAACGTATGCGTAGCTATTGTCTACAAATTCGGTGAAATGCAATACAAAATTAAATGAACCTACCCTCTTTATATATTGCGCAATATACATAATAAACGTCTTTTGTAATATGTAAAAAAAACTTTTATTATGTCAGTTTTTTTTTAATTTTTTCAAATTTGGTTAATAAATATTTTGATAAAAAATATACAAATAGTTACAAATATAATATTGAAATATGTAAAATATTTGATTCTGTTAAATATTACCACTAACGATAATTTTCCAAAATTTCTTAAACTATTATTATTTATTTCAATTTTCGATATAATTAAATAACCGAGTACGAGAAAGTTGTTTATACAAACAAGGATACAGAAAATGTATATGTTTGTATATTTATAATAATTTACCAACCGATTCACAAACATTCTGCTAACTGGATATAGTTTTTTTTTTGCATAGGAAAGCTGGATTTCCTGGATAATAATCCGCATGCGAATTTTCATTTAATATCGCTGAAACGTTTCATAAACGGATCAGAAAAGCATTATTTTTTACCATAACAAAAAAAAGTGGTATAGCAGTATCAATATTGAAAAAATAAAAATGAACTACTTTGCCTCTCCATCGCATTTTTGCACAAAAAAAATGTTCGTATGAAATATGGAGCTTGTTGTAATACCGGTACATTCGCCGAACATCAAATAAATCGATCAGTAATTATTTGAACGCGGGTAGCGTCCCCTGAGGGACTAATTGGTCCTCGTCATCCACCGCCGAAATCTATATTCACTCATGCTTTTGCTCACTCCAGCTTACACGATCACAGTCATCGTCACAAACTAGGAATATCTCGCTTCCTCTAATTAAATCCTATCACTTCGAATGAACGTTATTAGTGCGTGAACGATAATCATTATCATCCGTCCATTATTATATTTACGGTGGCAACGGAATCACTGAACGAAGTAGGCCAAGAATGTCAATTATTGTTAATTCACAAATGTTACATATGAATTATTTCTTATTTTTTTTATTTGTTATTACATTTAGCTCTACAATTAAAATATTTTTTTAATTAAAAATATGTAATAGTTTTTATTTGCCTAAAAATATTCTTAATAATGCAGTATGCACATTGTAGATAATTGAAAAATAGATAAATTTTGTAAATAAATTGTATTATATAATTCATAATAATTTCAATAGTAATAGCGTTGTAGAATATTCTGCTATTGTGTTGTTTTCAACTATTGACTAATTATTGATTTTATTTTAAGTATTGAATTTCAAAACATACTGATATAAACGACAATATAACAATAATTGTAGATATCTTTGTAAAACATAATAAATATTTTGTGTCTATTTATAGATAATATGATAAAGTTCAAAACAGTTATAATCAAGATATGCATAAGAACTCTATTAGCAAATTTTCTTGTATGCTAAAAACATCATCAGTATTCCTTCCTCTCGTATTATAAAATTATTATTTCATCGTTAAAATAGCTTCCATCCGGAAATTCATTTATGTATAATAGTTGCATGTACTTGTACAAAGTAGCAAGACAAAAGAGGAGTAGCGTTAACGACTTTATGATGGGACGAAGGTCTAATCTGCATCGAAAATGCACGATATACTTTGCAGAAAAACATATAAATAAGTAATTATTACGTGGAGATTTTATTTTTTTTTAATTTATTAATTGTAGACAAATTTATTTTCTAAAAATGTAACTTATGCAATTTTGAAATAAAACACAGTAAATTATTATTTAATTGGGAAATGTTGATTGATTTATAAAGTAGACATCATGAAATTAATGGCATACTATGCCGACTTTGGAAATTGTCTCAATTTCAGAAATAACGCGTTGGATCTCTGTTTTCTGTTCAGGAATTGTTTGTGATTTGTTAGTATAAACCTTGGACTTTACAAAACCCCAAAGGAAAAAATCGGATGGCGTTAATCGCAAGATCTGGTCGACCAAAAAATGTTATCTTAACAAGTCGATGGTTTGTCTTGCTTTATGGCATGTGAGTGGCACCATCCTGTTAAAACCACATTTATTCGAGGTCCAATGTCGTCCAATTAATCCCACAACGGTCCAATTACACCTCCGCATCAAACAGTGACTATTTATGGGTTCATCGTTTTTTCATTAATAACTCGAGGATTTTCATTGCCCCAAGTTCGACAATTCTGCTTATTAACAAAACCATCCAAATGAAAATGAGCTTCATCGCTAAAGATGATGTTTAAAAACAATTATTTTAAAAAACTTTTCGAACAATCTCCGCAAAACATTAGCCAAATTTATAATTTTTAATAACATCAGATGACAAGTATCAAACATTAGAAATGCCAACTTATATACAAAATAAAATAGAAGGAAATTTAAATCCGGCGTATCCGATGGGCCACCCTATATATGGAAAAATTTCATCGTTCAAGAAACAATATAAAACAAATGAATATAAATTATTACTATATACAATAATAATTATAGGACAGACAGATAGTCCATTGCAGCAATTGACTTTTTATTATTAATAATTATCAACTATTCAATTAAATTATAATATGTGTAAGTACGTTAATAACGTGGAACTCGTTGCTTTCATATCCATAAAATGGGTTTAATGAAGAATATGCGCGACGAAGTTCAGAACTTTGCAGCATATTTTTCTCCATCTGTTGTACATAGAATAAAACTATGTACAACAGATGGAGAAAAATATGCTGCAAAGTTCATATTTTTTTTATTATGTAGAATATAAAGACTATTATTTTAATTAAACGATGAGAAGTTAGATTATACACAGACCTTTGCAAAAACAGATGAACTAGTACTATTAGCTAAAAGCCTATTTCATTTACCAATGGAAATATTAGCGTTAATCATTATTATTTCTGAATTATGTTTAACAGAAATGCAAAAAAGTATTTTAAATTTAAATATGTGGAAATGCAAGTATATTTATTTCAATTAATTTCTGGCAATATGATAAGAGCAGAATTATTTACGTTAGTTATTTGCTACCTCTAAGTCATTTCTATTTTGGTTAGTAATTATTATTTTCATATAGTTGATAGTTTCATATATCTTTCCATAGACACGAGTTTGGACCTATCATCCGACCATTCGCCAATACTTGTTACGCTGTCTTCGGAGATTCTGAAACGGGATAGACCACCAACCCTGAGTACGAATAGAACCAACTGGGACCAGTTCAGAGGATACCTTGAGACGGTGTTAAGGACGGATATTAGGCTGTAGTCGGAGGAAGACTTGGAAAATGCGATCAAAGATCTCACCAGATCCATGCAAGCAGCTGCATGGAGCTCTACACCTTTACCATCATCCATCCATCATCGTAAAAGAGAAGCCAATAAACAACTCAGGAACTTATTAGAGAGCCAGAGCAACGAGGCGCTGCACGAGTATCTTGGTAGTCTGTCTCCTACTGGAAGTAACGAACACTCACTGTGGAAGGCGACCAAGCATACGAAACAACCGAAACAGAGAGAGTCGCCTCTTCGACAACCGGATGGTAGCTGGGCGAGGAGTGACAAAGAGAAGGCGGAGGTGTTTGCTGACCATCTGACAAACGTGTTTCAACCTTTCCTGGCAGGACTTGCAGGGGAAGATGAAAACGAAATAATGGAATTTCTGGGGTCTCCATACCAAATTTCATTTCCCATTGCTCAATTTAATGTGAGGCAGGTTAAGCTAGCAATACTAGAGTTAAAGCTAAAAAAAGAGCCAACCTGATTACAGCAGAGGTCTTGAGTATATTTCCATCACAGTGGAAAGTAGCCCAAATCATATTCATCGTCAAACCTGGAAAACCAACGGACGCGGCGTCTTCATATAGACTCATCAGCCTCCTGCCTGTACTGTCTAAACTGTTCGAGAAGCTGTTGCTGCGAAGACTGAAGCTCTGGATGTTGGATAGTCATCTCATTCCGGAACACCAGTTCGGATTTCGTGAATGACATGGCACTGTGGAACAAGTGCATCGTGTGGTGGATGTGATTGGCAAAAGTCTTGAGGAGGAGAGGTACTGCTCTGCCGCTTTCCTCGACATCTCACAGGCGTTCGACCGAGTATGGCATGGAGGATTGCTATATAAAATTAAAAAGTGTCTCCCACATGAATATTACGTCATATTCAAATCGTACTTGACCAGGAGGCACTTCCAGGTCAAGCACAAAGACGAAGTGACCTGGTGTCCCGCAGGGAAGTGTTTCTGGACCCTTACTTTATTTGATCTTCACGGCTGATTTACCAACTCCTCAGCACGCCACTATAGCCACATTTGCTGATGACACCGTTGTTCTAGCATTCCACAAAAACCGAACTACGGCCTCACAGATACTCCAAAGAAGTCTGAATAGCATAGAACATTGGTTCAGAAAGTGGAGAATTAGGGCTAATGAAACTAAGTCGGTGCATGTAACGTACACAATGCATCGACAAACTTGTCCACCCGTTACACTGAATGGCAGTGCCCTACCACAGGCTGATGATGCTAAGTATCTTGGCATGCATCTGGATCGTCGACTCACCTGGAAAAAGCATATTACGACAAAAAGAAAACAGCTGGGACTGTCACTAAAAAGATTGCATTGGCTGATGGGAATATGGACTTATGGACTACAACTATGGGGATCTGCTTGTAACACAAGTATCGACATCATACAGCGGTTCAAATCAAAAACGCTCAGAGCAATTGCCAATGCTTCCTGGTTCTCGACTAACGAATACATCCATCAATACACTGGAGTCCGATTTGTGAAGGATGAGATAACGGAACTCAGCAGCAAATACCAACATCGGCTGGAGGACCATCCAAACCAACTTCCCTCTGAACTTACACACACTGAGTCTCACCAAAGAAGATTAGTGAAGAAGTAGTGTTTGGCAATAAGACTTGTTTGTGTGTATGCTTTCTTGATTTTTTCTTTAATAAGCACTCGCTGGTTGCTGGATCAATCTCCAATATATATTTTTAATTTTTTTTTGCAATAAGCCCATGTTATCTGTTTTTTTTTATTGTAGATTGTATTGATAGATTGCTTTGTAAATAATAAAAAAAAAAATAGTTTATGAAGTTTTAGTTAGCAAACACTTAAATCGATGTTCATATAAAACAAATTTTAACTGATGAAAATTACCATCCGCCTGTGAATTGTCCATTACGGACTTTCTATACACGTAATTAAGTTAACAGCAGCAAGTCCGTTTATAAATTGTTCGATATAGAGTTGTACGCGCTGGTATTAAAGTCATTACAAACAAAATCATTCGCTGTCATTGATCATTAAAACGTCAATTTTGAATGTGTCATTTACGCCAGTTCCTGTTTTATCCACTTAATATGAATGCGTTCATTTCGATCAACGTATCACGGACTTTGTATTCTAAATGATTTTTAAAGTTATATAATTAGTTTAATCAGCAATGACAATATATACAAAATAAAGATATTATAAATATTTATTTGTTCAATAATATTATCTACCAAATGGACCAACAAAAAATAATATTTTTATCTGATTTTAAATACAAAATTTTGGTAAAAAAAGCAATGAAACTGAAAATGTAACGATGGACGATATTTCATTGTTTCAAGAATCGCCTGAAGGACGTTATTAAACATCAATATAGCTGTGTGAATTGAAAGAAAAACACAAATCACGCTATTAACGATTTTCCTGTGTTTTACATTTTCAAGCGCGTTTTCTTTTAGCACATGACGATTACTCATTCTATAGTAATACATTTTCTTTTATGGATATTAAGAAGATTTAATCTAAAACGTATTTTCTTTATTGCGTAGTTTTTTTTAACAATATACATCTAAATAAGCAGTTTACATTAGAATATATTATTCATAGCGTATTTTTGTATAATTTATTTCTAAACTAATGTCTATTAATTTGCTATAGCGTTTTTCATTTTTAAAACACGGTTTTGGATTACATAAATATTTCATAACAATAATGTATATTTTATCCTTTTTTTTGAAAAATAACTAATTTACAAATGTATTTAACCTGATTATACTTTCGCAAAAAACACTTGAAAATTCTTCGTCCACAAATGGCCAAAGCTGAATATTCCAAAACCTTTCAAATGTTGATTTTTGTGATTTTTGTCTGTTATGAAATTATTGTATTATTATTAGCCATGTTTTATTATTATTTAAATGTAATATATTTGTTTACTTTTGAAGATTGTTGTAAAAACCTTATTATTATTAATAAACAAAGTATTTCATTGTAAGATGATGTTATTCACGATCAATCTGCAAAAGGAAATTAAATGTACTTACCCTGAAACGACATTCAGTAGATCTGGCCAGGCAAGGGTAAGTAGCGAATCCCTCACAAAAACTTCCCAGGACGTTAAATGCGTCTCGCTAAACACCCTCTCGGAACGTTGCAATTTCGGTCGAGCTCCTCTCGGCTTGCCCTCCATCGCATTATATGCTAAAAATTGAAACACATATATTATCAGTTTCTATCATCATCTACTGGTCTACTTAAATTTAAACAATTTTCTATGTGCGCGTTTCTGCAATGGAAACTATTCAGTATCGATCGGGGGCCTTGTTTGTAACCGGGTGGAACTTGTTGCGGCGATTGTATCGCCGGGGCGTAGATTTCAACGCCGAGTCTCATTTAAAATTTCCGAAAACTAAATTGAACATACGAAACATTCAATAAAGGAAGACAGGAATGCTGTAGCTTGTAATGTATATCTCTGAACATTATTTTGTCTGAAGTCGTTCAATAATAATTGTCTAAATAAGTATTAACATAGAACATATTTATGCAGCATCAGTTGACATTTTATTATTGTATTATGCATTTATTTTTATTGTTGCAATAAATATTATTATGTTTATTATTAATAATAAAATTTAATTAATAAAAAACCAAATAAGTTACAAAATTGCAAATAATCAAATTTTAACTATAAAATATGTATAATCAAAGTAAATTGTTCAACAGTTAGATTGCATATTGCACGTACTCAAGTGCAATATGCGGAGGATTGCATAGTTTGTGAATTACGTGTGTATGAAGGTACAAGAGAATTAGTGTGCCTTTCGTGTAACACTATTAGTCTCTTACGGTAGATTGCGTGTGGCATAGAGTGATTTATGCGTTGACATAGAGAAATAGATAAATCCGAAATAGTTTATGAACATCGTGAATAAAATATATAGTTAAAAAAAATACATTACTCTTGCAAATTATTTTTGATGAAAAATAAATTGATTAAAATATGAAATATATTTAAATAAATTTTATAAAACATAAAATTTGAGAAATTTCTAAAGAAAAAAAGACTCTTTTTGAAACAAAACTATACATGAGCTGCATGAAATCGTCGGGAGCAACGACTTAATTGAAGGTGTTAAATTAGAGTAAGAACCGGGTCTGGACAAAACTCATCAAGGGCAGCGAGAAAACTCGTTAAAAGAAAACAATACAACTCACAATTATGACCCCATATTAACAATACTAATTATTATAATTTTAATAAGTATTTTAGAATTAATTTAATTTATAACGTTGAAGGAGGAACCTAGTATTAGATATGAACTTATAGATACAAGCAAGTCCGCAGCAAGAAAATCTTTTGCTTGGGGTAAAATATTTAATTTGCGACCACTCCTGCCAAAAAAATTCTATTAAGTCATTGGCGTCCTTACGATTGATGTGGCCGCCGCACACTTGGTTCGACTACAAGATTGTTTTAGGCAAAATAGACTACATTTTATGAATATAATTATATAAAATCGGTAATTCAATTCCTAACTTATGAAACTGCACATTCAACAATAGCAGTGTTTGTAGTTGCCATCATTGGGAATGGATAAATCAATACTAGTCATTGAGAACTTAGAGATCAAAATACAGTTGACAAATTGATAAGGAATAGCAATTTGTAAGTGTTGAGTTGATTATTGAACTGCAAAATATATAACAATTACCTCTATCGACAAATCCATATGATTTTTAGGAAGTACCAATTTTATAGCAATATGATGTTTAGTTCACAAGTTACAGTAGTTTTAGTTTCGCTACTTTTATAATTTTCGAAGCAATGGAAAAATTTGAATTTCGTGTATTGATAAAACATAGCTAGAAAACATAGATGGAAAAAATATCGTACAAGCAAAGCAATGGCTTAATAAAAGACTCCATCGAGACAAATGGTAGAGAAGTGTTTTGCTGATTTTAAACGCCGTCGTACAGACACAAATGATGCTGAACGCTCTAGTCGCCCAAATTCGTCAATTGTTGCTAAAAACATAAAAAGTTCACAAAATGGTTTTGGTCGATCGTAAACTGAAGTTGCTCACACCCTGAAGATATCAGAAGGCAGTGTATTCACCATTTTGCATGATCATGGAATGTTCTATTTGAAATGGGTACGGCGTTTGCTCACAGTGGACCAAAAACAACAACGACTTGATGATTTCGAGTGCTGTTCAAGCAAAATAAAAGGATTTTCTCATACAGTATGTAACAATGGATGAAATCTGAAGTGATTGCCGAAACTGAAGCGTACTATGACCATAAATCGTTCTACATGAAAGGTATCGAAATATTAGAGAAGCGTTGGAATGAATAAATCCCCTATTTTATTGAATAAGATGACAAAACACCACCACATTTGATATTATTAAAGATATTGGAAAAATATCATAAGTAATGATTGAACATAAATTATTATAAGTGTTTAAAGATTAATGTTTCAGTTTCAGTATAGAAATATAAAATTTGATAATTATAATAGTCATGAAATGTATATTCTATAGAATTGAGTCACTTCAGCTACACTTGTATAAATGGATAATTTTCTTTAGAACTACTACAAGATGATTTTTATTTTCTTGTTAAAAAGTACATTTGTATCCTTGAAATACTCGAAACACTTAGAGTAATGGTTCATGCGAGCACAATTTAATCAGCGTCCTTCTACTGTTCCGTTTCCTTGTTTTTTTTCTTACACTCACTTCATTCAGTTCATATCCTTTCTCAAGTGATCGTTTTTTTTTCATCTTTATAATATATATGTAAATAAAAACATAAATATCAACTCCGAAGAACTAGTTAAATTACATTATTGTATGATCAAAACTAACGTGCAGAATTTCACAATTTGCTATAGTACAATTAACAAACATTACTAACTCTTCAATTAATGTTGAATTTATGGCGGATTACTACGGACGCATATAGTTTTAGTAAATATATCTGGATTATTTGCCAAATGGGGTTTCCATGAAATGGGTAATATAATGCAAACACGATATCATGTTGACGGATTAAAGATACACTACAATAATAATACAACTATGTGTAATTGCATAATTTGTGTGTACCATTAAACTCTATATAGATTCATTGAAAAATATTTATAACCGATATCTGCAAAGTGAATATGCAAGTAGAAATTGTACATGTGCTTCTGCTTGAATTGTTTCTGAAAATATTTGTATTTCAACGAATACATACTTTTCAACGAATACATATTACAATACAAGAGCACATTTTTAAACTACACATGTTCATGCGTGAGCAACGAGCAAATATCAAAATGCTGCACAAAGTTATGTATGAAAAACACTCGTGATGAAAATCATACTTGAGCATTTTGCAAAAGAAACTGGGTCATGATTAAAATCTTGTGTAAAACATCCCAGCCACAGAATTAAAACATGGAAAATAATATTTTGCAAGTGGTGCACAGTGGATAAACTTGCATATTATAGAAAAAAAGAAATAGTAAAATAGAAAATCGATAATTAATCACTATTTTTTTTCATTTTAACCATTAAACGTGACAAGACACATTACACAACAAACAAGGCACAAAATTGGTGTTGCGATAAAAATAATTATATAAACAGCATATGAAATAGTTTAAAAGATCAGTTACTTATAGTAAAACACACCAATCAATGAATATACTTAGTAGATCGATATTAGGGTTTATCGCTCTTTAGATGAATTCAAAAACCGGGTTTTTCCAAAATTATTAAATAGAAGATGATGAAAAAAGAACTCGAAGATTCACATCTTCAGGTTTTTTTTAGTAAAGAACCTATAATTTGGTTCATTAAATACTCTAAAGACGACTAAACCCAGCTTTCTAGCAAGTAATAGAAAATAGAATTAAAAAATCCCTTTTCTCTATTTTTTTTTTCTTAAAATTCGAAAAGATTTGATTGAGAAAAGAAAAGTTGAGATTCGAAAACCATTTTTTTTAAGTCGGTTTTTGTATAAACTCTAATCGATATCCAACAGTTTCACACCAAAATGTTTGTGATCATCAAATGAAGTTTCTAGCAATATCCACTGAGTATTAATTATATATAAAGTCCGTAATATAGGATCTTCAAGATTAGTGAAAAACAACTACGTAGAAGACTCTTTCATAGTTTGATAATAAATCGATCATAATAGTTTGCGACGATTTGCTGAAATATCCACAATACAATTACTACCAATGCAATATTCTCATTCATAAAATTATTTTATTATTATTAGCTAAACATACACTGCAACCATATTTGCTCCAATATTTCTTCTTACGCTATTGTTGAAAATATTTGTTGAATTACATTTACGTGACTGTGACCTTCGTGTGTGAATCAGGAAAAAAATAGTATGCAAATCGCACATAAACAATATAAATGGACCTTGTAATAACAACGTGAAGGAGAGCAAACCACAAATCTCTTACTTATGTTAATATTAATATGTATATAATTTATTGCTTGAATGAGAAATACCATGTTAATGAGTATTTTTTTATTGCAAATAACTCATTAAATTGGATATTTTGGAATAAATTGGAGCGGAAAGACCTCGGTCGTTAGCCCTTTGGCCAGCCTATTTATATAAATTTTTTTTTATTGTGTGTTAAAATTTATTTATGTATAAATTGTACTTTTTTTTCTTCTTATGCATTGATGTTTGGCCAATAAATTATTATTATTATTGGAATAAATATGAATAGAATTAAATCGTATATATACTTAATAGCTTAATTAATTTAAGAGAATGAGAAGTATATGTATTGATAATTCAAGTTCAATTAATGAAAGTCTATTAATTAAGGTTATTGTGGTCTTGTTAAACTATAAATTAAACTTATTAAAATTATTGTTATGGAAATTAGATTGTGTTAATATTGTATTATATAGACAACCATTGTTGTTTTGCTATTAAACATATGTAATCAGGCGTAGTGCTGGATTTAGCATGTATGTTAACTATGTTCAAAATCGGCAAGCCGGTTATTGAAACTTAACCAGATAAAGTCTCGTATGCAAAACACGGACTGTATACGTCAAACGAGTAGTTTATTATTGTTTTGAAAACAAGAAGTCGCCTTTAAATTGCGAATGACCAGGTGATGGTAAGCCACTTCTTTGACTCATTTTATTTTTAAAGGTCTGAGTTGAAGAATCTTCGTAAAGACATTATAAATTTAGCAACCTGGACTCTTGAATTATATTCTATTTCGTCCTCTATAAAAACTTTCTTCCAAAAATGTGTAACATATATAACTTCCATAACTAATTATTTTTCCTTACTTAGATTTTTACATGAAAATATTAATGCAACATATAAACTAAATTATTCAACTCTGAGTGTTCAAACATCTAAGATTTAGAATTACGTACACAGGGTACACTTCAAAATTGCGTTGCGGGCAGTGCTTTGTGCACACCGAAAAACGGGGATGTGCAATTTACATAGTATTTTTATGATAAATAATGTGATAAAGTCTTACAAATTTATGACTTTAATCTTCTTTGGTTGGTATTAATAATTACCAGTTATTATTAATATTTATTTAGAAATATACTTTACATCCGTATATGTAATCTTCTATTTAACTTTTTCAACCATTCAAGACACGAGGATCTGCAGTTTATTGATTCATTTGTGTGGTATATCAAAAAGGACTTTCACCAATGTTATATAAAAGTGGCAAAACAATGACTTAAATATGAATTAAAAGTATTGAAACACTTTATCCCTGGTTGCTAAAGTAACAAATTTTCACGTTTTACCTAATTAGAAATAGTATTAGAAATTGTGTGCTATTTTTTTAAAATTTATTTCTAATGAATCCGCACTGATCGAAGCTGCAGTATAAAAGGTATTGCTGTACTTGATAAAATGAATGAATGTATAAATTTATGATGTGTAAATTATGTACTTCGCTTAGGCGATCGCAACCCTCGCTACTAAATTATGCATAAGACTGAAACTATAATGATACATTAAATTCGCATAGAATCACCAGTGCAGAATAAATAATAAAATGATCCCAGTACTACCCCAAAAATATATGCGAAGCATTACAAAGTTATTTCATTAACCTGTTATTTCATTATTTTTTAATTCGTTTAATTAAAATAGTTTCATGTCTGTTCGTAATTTAATGTATATAATCGATTTAACCCAAAAACATTTCAACAATGTTTTATACAATTTATAGTCCATAAATGCGAAATGTTTCTTATTAGTATTAAAATAAAAACTGATTTATTGTATACTGTATGTATAGGGTTGACTTAAATTGTTATAACACGCAAGATTTTTTATTTATTTACCATATCGAATGCAATATAAATAAAAGTACATGGATAAAAAATGTTTGAGTGGAACAAAGTGTGGGTTCTGCTAAACGTTGTAAACTAGTTTTGTATGTACAGCAGTCTGCAAAGCGGAAAATCTATGATTACAACGCTTTTTATGTTCTCTGTTATCGACAACGAAAAATGCATTTCCACTATGCCCATCGAACATTGCTTTTTTACATTCCATTGTAGCGTTTGAGGTATTTGGATTCGCTACTTTTTTTTATGTCGTGTAATTTTATTTAGAATCTGTTCATCGATCTGAACATTGAGTAAATTTAGGATCGCGGTTGACATTAGGTAGGTAATCTTTCCCGGTGGATGGTTTACTATTATGATGCTTAGATTTTATTTTTTTTGTTGGCTGTCGCCTTGTGGGTTAACTTCAGTAGTATATTGATTTATAATAAATTAGGAACGAAAAGTTTGGAGTTTAAAATCAGCTGACTTATAAAGTTCATCTGTTCATTAATATAAAATTTAATAGAGTTGGTTGTGTTTGAAGTGTATAATTTATAAATAATCAATAAATTTGTTTGTCCCAAATTTTCTGAATTTAAATATATTATGTTTTTATTTTATAAATCAATAGCAAAGGGGAACAAATTGTTCATAAAATCCAGTTCATTTATTATTTATTAAAACGTTAAAAATTTGCATTATATAAGACGATATTTTTGTGATCTGAATCAGTAAATGTTCATGTTTTCTTCATCATTAAAACTTAAATAATAACAACAACTAATGTATTGCATAAATCATATACGATGCGGTATTTCCGTCATAGTATGTTTATTATGAAAATAAGTAAAACAATTAAAGTAAATATAAATTTAGAATTAAATTATATTAATTAGAATGAAAATAATAATCCAAATAAAAGACAGAAATATTACTGGTTATAAAAACAATATCAATATTTTTCTTTTGTAATATGAATAATTTACCAACGTGTTAATATAATATAAGAAAAATAATACATATATTGATGTGTATGCATATTATTCTTCAAGTTTGGCAAAAGAAGATTTAAACGTAAATGCTTTCAACATTTTAAAGTTTCTTATAAAAGTACTTTCTGGTTAATATAGAATTTTTCGCGTAGCAAAACTCGCATATATAGAGAAAGAGAGAGTAAAAAAAAATAGTATACGTAGGAGCTTAAAATAAATAAGAAATGCTGATGTATTAAATGTGGAACAGGATGTAGTTTGTTTGCGAAATCACTTTGGAGAAGGCTATGGGTGGAAGTGTGTTCAATAGACGATATTCCTTCGATATTTGAACTGGAAAGTCTTCAGCAAACAAAATTCAGAATCGAATCAATTATATTCGGACGCTTCGTGCCTCATTTCTCCCATCCGATCAATTTGCCGACAGATACAAGAGCTAAACTATTTGTTGTGAAAAGAGTCTCCTATTTGCTGATCGCCACGTTATCTGATAAAATTTAATTGGAAATTTCATGATTTTATTGGAATAATAACAAAATCTTTATTGTTCAATGTAATAATAAAAGCTACTTTTATTAATAATTCAATCATTAATATGTTACTAATCAATAAAGTAAATATAAATAATGCAAGTGAGAAATATACAATTGTTGTTAGAAATAAACAAAAAATCGATAACGAAGATGTGCAAAGAAAAGTGTGATCAATTTTACGAGAGCGAGGTCCGTCTTGAAAGTAGATGATGTAGTTTATTGAAGTAGTTAGTACTTGTTGAGATGTTCCCTGGAGGAACCAGTTCGAGGGCAAAGTAAATAAATAATTATGCAATAAGTCAAGAACTATATACTAAAGCGAATTGGCGTCTAGGGATAAGTTTGTTATTAGAGAAATTTTAAAACATTGACATTTTGCTAATTATTTAACAGAAAAGCGTAAAATTACATTACGGAAACTATATATTTGGCTAAATATGAAAATGATACTGATACTGTATTCAAAAACATTTGTTTCTGTTATTATATCAAAATGAACCAAAATCAATAACAGAAGGGAATAAAAATTTGTTCCAAAATGAGATTTCGTTAATTAAATTAGTACTTGAAATTATTTTGATAATATACAGTAAATATACGTTCTATAATATCAATAAAGATAAATAAATTGGGCGGAAATTTGCCGTTTCCGTACTTACATTTATTTCTAACTTTTTATTTCTTTGTAATTATTTATATATTTTTTATATAAAATTATTTTTTTATTCAAATAAATGTATTTCTTTTAATTGAAATTGTGTATAATATTCTATGAATACATTGTAACTGGTTCATTTTAAATTATTGTAATGTAAATATTTTAACACTTTTGCTTCTTTATAGTTTAAATATATTTGAAAAAACTCGGGTTATTTCAATAATAATAATTATTGCAACAATAAAAATACAAAAGAAAACTTTCATAGAATAATAAAAAAATAATTAAAAAACACTACTGTAAAGGGTGCTCTATTTTTTCTGCCCATGTCTTTTTATTCTCACAAATTCGTTAACAAAAAATATAAAAATAATTGAATTTTGTTTTGTAATATTATATGTAAAAGCCGTAGTAAATAATATAATCAATATTGCTCTAAAAAAATATTCATACAGTATTTTAACCCATTTTTATTTTATTATACATTATTTAAAATACTTATCAAAGACAAAAATGATATGAAATTATCAAGAAAAAATATCTGTGAATTTTTTTGCTAATATTATGTGCATAGCAGAAAACAATAACGAAGTCTAGTATAAGTATAGAATAAAAAGTATATGTACTTGTATATAATTATTTTGTCCTAGTTCCTTTTGGGTTGGAGCTGCTGGATGCCGATGGAACAATCAAAATCACTCGCCACACTTAAACACTCTCCCGGTGGTCTCGAAATGGACGCGTGACGTCACATGGCGACGCCTGCAGAGCACTGAACACAATAACCTGTAGCTCGGAGGGCGATATCTGGAAAAGGGGAGCTGCATGCGGCGTCGCACTTACGCACCCTCATCCCCGCGACCGCCGCCCGCCACCCAAAAGCCGCCCCACGGCGAAACTCAAATATGCTACATGGCAACTGCATAGATTTATCACCAAGAACTGCGAACTATGAATGTTAAAAAACTGTTTCACCTTAAATGGTTTTCAATGTTTTACATTCGTTATGAGTTTCATAATTAAATTAATTTTCACATTTACTCCCATAAATTCGTTTCGCATAACTACAACACACTGTACTATTAACCAATATCATTGAGGATGCTTTACTTGATCTAAATATAGCAGCAAATTTATAGTTTGCTACGTTAATACATACTAGATGATTTAATACATTTTCTGATTTAGCTTATGTGTATTATCAATATTTATTATTAATATACAACAGAGTTTCTGAAATTTATTGGTACTATATGTAAGTAAGAAGTCTGATCATTTGAAGCAAATCAATTTTCGTGCCAGTTCGGCAACTCTTTATATATCTTCACGAAAAGCAATCAGATCTGAGTGGAAAGAGCGATAATCAGTTAGCGTGAGACTTGATCTTAAATAACTTCAAAACTGTTTGTCTTGTTGCATAATAATTTCATATCAATGAATTTTGATGTGGTGGTATGTCACAGTCCAGATAGACTTGGGAGAGTGAAAGATGAAATTTCCTTTTTAAAAAACTTATACCATCGTATGTGCAGGTCAATAAGCACTAAAAGGGTTTCATAAATAGGGTCTTAATTGTAAATTTGCATTTACTGGATATTTCTCTCAATATCTGTCCTAATTCAGAGCATTTTCATGTTTGGTACACACTTCACTACGTAGTATGTTATTGCAGCGTCAGTTAAGTTTGATATCTAAGTCATCGAACTAAAAATCAATAAAAGTTGGTATGCCTGGCACTTCATAAATTTAATTACACAAATTATATAATAATGATTATGAAAACAGAAAAACATTTACAATTTTTTTTAATATTTCGATTAATTATTCAAGTTAAAAAAAATACAAATTTATCGCAATACTTATTTGTAAAAGTTTATTTATGTAATAAATAATTATGAATTATGTACAATATGAAAACTTAAAAATTATTATAATTTTTGAAAAACTAAATATTTTATAATGAATTTAATATCCGCCCGTCCCTTTCACATTTCTGCAGCTACAGCTATTTTGATTTGAACATTTAATCTCTTATCTAGGTTGCATGCCGCAGTTCAAAGGACTCGAACATTGTTCGACATAATTAAACTCAACGGACCAATGACATTGTTGTAAACTGGGCGACGCAGGACTTTGACAATAGATTAACGTTGCTACATTATAAACCAAAATTAACATTATGAAAGGTTGTATGAATTTATATATTATAATAACATATATATTCATATAGTTTAGACACCTCCAATTTTGCACTTTTTTTATTCGACTGAACTTTTCGAATTT
Organism: Nicrophorus vespilloides; assembly: GCF_001412225.1. NCBI lineage: Eukaryota > Metazoa > Arthropoda > Insecta > Coleoptera > Silphidae > Nicrophorus > Nicrophorus vespilloides. The sequence continues at coordinate 441,697 of NW_017100102.1, read as the reverse complement.
TCTTTAAGATTTTCCGAGTCTTTGATTATGTCTTTATTTTATTTTTATATTAAAGAAATTTATTAGTGTTTCATTATTATTATATTATTAAGAACATGTTTTCAGTATGTTAACTATGAATTGAGTTAATATACGTGCATTTATTGGTAATATAAATGTCTGTCATTGATTGGCATAATTGAAGCCTTCGTGATTATGTGCTGTATGTTAGATATAATCATAATCTTAATTACCTGAATAATCTACAAACTATTTATTTTTTCTTCATATATGGTTTGTGTATATAAATTAAACACGCATAACACTCTACTTAATATTTTCAAACGATTAATAATGATGCAATTGTTATATATTCTATCATATCATATAATATATCTTGTTTATTATACCATATAATATATCTTGTTCTATATTCTTAGTTAAAGTTTTCTATAAATTCCCAAGTACTATTTATAGCTGAATCATAATATAACATTTTTTAATCATTTGACAGATTTACGTCATGTTCAAAATGAAGTTTAAAAAACTAAGTTGAGCATAGACTCATTATTAAACAATTCTTCTACTATGAACAACTATTTGAAGTAAATTATCTTTTTCTGTATTATTTATTGCTATTTAATTTATTTATTGGTAAAAACTATGTCGGTCTCATTGGTATTTAATAATAACTTTAATTCATTACATTTTCTTGCCATATTTAGAAAATACTGTAATTGTGTATAAATGTTCTACTGAATTGTTGATGTTATTTCTAATTGATTTTATTATACATAGTATTTATTTTGTAATAATAATTTGATTTCAGGGAATATTATTGAATGAAATAGGATTTTACTTCTTCCTTGTGAATAGGAAAATGGTAATAGGTTGAAAATAGTATAGTAAGCTTATTTATTTTAGTTTAAAAAATACAAGTTACATAAATGTTTATAGACAAATACATAGTGTATATTTATTTTATAGCACCTTGTTGCACCATCCAATTGATGGCGGCGAACACATCGTAAACCATCGTTTTACAATCGAGAAGGAAGATTTATTGGAAAGCCCCGTTCGTACCGACACCGCGAAGGATTAAAATAAACAAAATAAAGTTACATATTAAAAACATAATTAAAAATAAAATTAGTACAAAGTAAATTTTGTTGATGCGAAGACCCAATTTTCCAGTTGCGTGTTGTCCTCGAGTGGGATGATCAAGTGAAAAATCGGTTCCCCGTTTGGACGCCCTCAAAATTTGTTTTGTCAATTTCGATTTTACCGCTACCAAAATTATATTAAAAAACAATATAAAATATATAATAAATTTTCGGTTATCACAGCTAGTTACTAAAAATTAATTCACTTCTCAATATATGCGATTTTTGCACAATTTCTAGCGTTTTAGGAATAATGAAATTGCGCAAAAGCCGTACAACACGGGTCGTGTATTTGTTTTCACTTTTAAATTATATTTAATAATATTGCATTACTTAAAATTGGGGCAGTATGTAATAATACATGGTCAAGAAATTGGCAGTTACTTGTAGCTTGCATCACTGTAATTGTCGGTGAACCAATTCTTGGGTGGTGGCGGACCCATAAAGCTTGTGGTTGCTTCGCTTCTGTATTCCTGCGAGCGGATTTGAGCGGATGCGCCTGGCATCTGGTGATGGATCATTTGGCTCGTTTGCCATGAGGAATGCGCACCACCCATACCCATACGAGTGCTTCTTTGGGACTTAGGAGTCCCTTCTGGTGTTGTGAATTCACTCGCGGTGTCATAACGAGACGGAGCAATCCATCTTTCTGTGAATTCACTTGCGGAACGCGCCAAGCTAGGCTGGCTCAATGATCTTGCCAGAGATGGATGATGCGATCCCATTTCGTGCTCGGAATCTTCGTAATATCTGGATGGATAATAGCTGGATACCTCCGACTGGCTATCACCGTGATCCATACGACCAAAGTCTACAATCATTTCAGACATTGATCGCAAATCCGCTTCACTTCTGTAACTGGACCGAGATGTTTTCCTTGATCTCGGTGGTAAATGTGGCTGAAGCATTGGTTCGGCTGTTAATGTTCTAGCCGAACTGCCACCATCAGAATCGTATTCGTACAATGTTGGAAGACTCGAGCGGCGGCTGCGAGTGTCCCATTCGTTCTTCTTTCTAAATCTGCTTTGGGATTTGGGTTTATCGATGGGCGTCAATATACGAATAATTACATCCCACTTTTGCGGTTCGAAAAGTTGCTCGTATCGGTGATCCATGCGGATCCTTTCGAAGTCCTCGCGGACTACAGCCTCGGTTAATAAGGTTCGTAGAGTCGATTCAGTTGTTATAACTTGGCGCCATTTAATTTTATCGGAATGAGTTAATTGCGAGTTGAACGTCTCGGCACTTTCAATGACTGGACCTTCCTCTTGTTCCGGCTGGAAGACACGGATCAATACGTTCCAATTAGGGACTTCAGGATTTTCAACTGGGATATTGTATGTGGATAAATAAGAAGTTGGTTTCGGTTGGCTCAAGTTTCCTACTAATTCGGGAGCATTCAATGGAAGCTTATTGTCTTGAATCGTTTGCGGCGGAAGACTCATGACAGCGCGTTCAAATTTAGGAGTTAATGTTAATCCAGAAGCCGAAGAAATATCTGAGAAGTTTTCCCATTCTGGCGGTTCCGGCATGTCGATCGGATAATTTTTAATTGTAACATCCCATTTCTGGTCTTCTACAGGTCTAGCTCTGCTATGATATTCGGTGATCAAGCGTTTATGGCGTTCAATATCTTCGATAGTTCTCTTCTCTGTAATTGTACGTAAGAAAACATCATCAACAACGTGAGATGAAATTTCCGGCTTGTGTACAGCTGCGATTGGTGGTTCCAACGGTATTACAGCATGCGAGCGCATCGTTGTTTGTTTCGGAATGATTGGTGGAGGTGGTGGTGGAGCAGGTGCTACAAATCTGTTATGAGAGTCATCCATAATTTCGGTAATCGAGTGGGTATCAGTCATCTCCGTATTTAACGAAGCAATCGATCTAGCTGGTTCGTGAAGTTCCTGTTGCCTTCGTAAAATTCTATTGTATGTTGGAGCAGGTTGTACGTGTTTCGGAGGTGGATGTAATTCCGGAATATATGTAAATTGAGTCCTTTCAGCCATAGCTGGTGATTCCAAAGACCTTACACTCTCTTCTCTTTGCTCCAAAATAGTGGAAAGATTCCTCTCAGTTCTAGCAATGGAGCTCTCTGAATCTGATAAATTAAGACTGGATGGTGGACGTGGTGCCATATCCTTAACACGGACTTGTACATCAAATCGTGGCTGATCCTTGATTGCAATTGGAAGTCTGGGAACCATACCTTGCGTGGCAATAGCGTTGTGCGCGCTGTGTTCTTGCGTATGACCATAACCCTCGCTATAAAAACTACTGTTGTCTTGAACGAATGCTTTATTTTCGAAACTACCTGCGGAAGAAGCTGGCAGTGAACGCGTGTCTACGTCTTCTATTTCCGAATGAGATTCAGATGGGTAATCAGATGGCAATGTATCACTAATAAGTGGACCATCGCTTCCTGAACTACTTGGAGCAGCAGCAACAGGAACATGAGCACGAGGAATTTTCAAACCATCAAACATCGAAAGATTTCCTAAAATTACAAAAAAACAATTAAAACGATATCGAATTTGATTTTTTTTTATTTTACCTAATGAACTTCCAGAAAGTTTGGTTATTTCGGAACCACTTCCTACTGAGCTAAATGGATGCCTGATGACAGTGACATGACGTTTCCGTAAACAATAATAGGAACATCCCAAACCTAATAGGAGCAAGGATAAGAAGAGAATTGCGCAGATTATTAAAAGAATTTGAAATCCTTTCAGCGGTGGCTCCACCACTGGATTTGGAACTAATGAATCTTGACTGCAAAAATACATAAAAAATTAATTGCAAGTAGTTGAATATGGACTATATTATTTACATGAAGCTTGGAAGTCCAGCTGGTATTGGCGTGATTGGTGGTGGATATCTGCATACAATAGTGATAATCTCATCACCGTCCATTTCTAAACCGGGGTGGAACCTCACTACGATGTTGTTTGTGAACACACGTTGAGGATCCTAAAAATAATGTTTTTAAACATAATTAAATCAAATAGAGTAATATTAGAAAAAAGTTGTTGATTTATTTTCTGTTATTTTATGTATCGGTTTCCGAACAATATTCCGAAAAATATTATTAGGATTATATACGACAAACGAGGTTTCAATGTAATTAAAATAACTTACTTGTTTTGTTCCGCATCCTTTCAATGGCAAATCAATTTTGTAACTATTGTTTCCTTTTCCAGCTATTTGACAGGCTGAATTTCTGTCAAAGTCAGCGTAAGCAATGCCAAAGAATTTATCGTTAAATTTGAGTTCGACCTGCATCGAACCTGCTGCACAGTTGAGAGTGGCCTTGGTGCGGTTAAGAAAAATCACGGGACTGAGGTCGTCCAATTTGGTGACTTTCCCGTCCAATGTTGCTTGTTCTGGTAAGCCATCGCCGATGTATTCGATGTTATTAGCTTGATTAGCATAATTCGATTGTCCTATGGCTACTGCAGCCAAGCCCAGAACCAACGCAGTGACTAGATTGCAAGACATCCTGAAACAAAGGCAATGTTTAACTTAAACGTCCATCCGTTTTCCTTTTATCTTTCAAGATACATATATTTGTAAGCGACTCATGAGTTATATGTTGCAAGAGCCATTAATTTCGAATATTCTTATAATTAAGCGGAAAGTTTGTGATTGCTTATTATATAGAGGCCGAACATAAATTAAACGCGAACAGATTATAATGAATAGCCACAATTACTTAGTTATATGTACCTATAGGCCTTGCTGCAATAACTTCAAGTCTATAGTACACGACTTTTTTTATAACCAACTAGTTTGGATTATCATAAATTTAACTATTCAAGATTAATAGATTGTTTTTTACGTGGTGGAACATATTAATTAAATATTATTAATGATATAATTAATGTTACACAGGTTTTCTTTTCGTCCGGATAAATTGCCAGCCCCTCGTCCGAGCTTTGATCTCGTTGACAATAGGGCTAAAACTTAACTACGCGCTTGAATATATCTTTGTGCCCAATAAGTTTTTCTTATTGTCATCGTTTCTTCAATGTGTCCACGCTGTAATAATGACTGTTAATAAATTAAGGCCCCGTACATAGTTGCTTTTTTAATATTTATTTCTTCGCTTTTCATTCTCTGCTTCTCTTTACTGCTCGTATTCTATGCTCGGCCGTAAGGATATAAATGATTGAAAGTCGCTATCCTTGGACACAAATAACTAGGCGACAACTTGAGGTATGTGTATTTGCTAACTCAGTTTTTTTTATTCATATAAAAAAATCGGATCTCCTTTGTGTGAAACCGTGTAGGTTTGCAGCGCTTATTAAGTTTGTTCCAATCGCTTAGATTATTATTTCCTCTACCATGTCTCAATAATTCTTTGTTATTTATATTTATTATAATTCATTTTTTTTCAGCAAGTTTAACTTTTATTATTTAATTATGATATAGATTGTACATAATATAGTCTATTATAATTTTAAACTTTGTGTAGACTCTTGGTAAATATATAATTAGAAAGCAACTACAATTCCTTTCACAAAAGACTTAATAATACTTACATATATTTATTAAGAAGAAAATTATATTATATTTTTTTTTAATACTATTATTAAATGATATCTATTATGTTTCTTCTAATTTTCTATTGGTATAAAATTATATATTATATTAATAATGAACGATAATATTGAATTTTCTTGATCGTAATCCGTATTTCAATTATCAACGTATTTGTATTTTTATTAAAGAAATAATAAGTCAATGTTCGCATAATGGATGTTGGCATTTAGAATGGAATAGAGCGCATAATTGAAAGATGATTATACAATTAGAAAGAACACCTTGATTTGCTAGAGTGATTTGCACAATCCGAAGACGCCTACTATGAATATTATAAATCCCGGTGTGACCATTTAAAGATGTTTTCATTTAATAATGTTAAATAATATAACTATGCCTTTATTTCATATTACTTTTTATAATAGACACAAAGAACATCTGTCTATATCTATTTTTACCAGAAAAATATATTTTAACCCTATGGCACAGATTCAGTCCAATAAATACGTTTAAATAAAATAAATTAAAAGAAATATATTCCAATATTACATTTTAATTGTCAATTTAAAATAAATGCAATGAAAACATTTAAAATATTTAAGTTGAAAGTTAGTTTAATATATATATAAAATATTGTCAAAATAAATTGTATCCATCTTCTACATGTACGACAAAAGTTGAGTAAAATCTTCTGGGTTGAATGAATGACCGGAAACAAGAGATTTGCCACCGTAATAATTCTTAATACCGCTTTTACATAATACACACGACTTAAGGACTTTATTGTTGATGGATAATTATGATAAAAAGAAACTGTTATTATTACTGCTATCTTAAATTTGTACTTTTTTATTGCATCCAGGTATTATTAGTAATATCGAGTAAAATAACTAAAGTAATGAAAAATAAAATTTGATTTTTTTTGCAGTTTTTGCAGATAATTTACAATTAAATAATTGTAAATTATCTGCAAAAACTGCAGGACCTGACCGCCGTAAATCAAATGACAGTATTACCAAATAAAAATTTTGCTTAATTTTATTGGTAATGAAATATCTATACATAAAATACTTTATAAATTATTTAATTTGACTGATCATCAATTAAACATATTTTTGTTTGTAAGGCATTGAGAAATAATGTATTGAAGAGAAGATTTGTTTTTTACATATTTTTTCCAACATTTTACAAACTCTTTCTTGCGTTAATGAACAGATTCCAAGAATCCTTCCATGAAGTCTTTTTTAAGCATCCTTAATGGATTGCTAAATTAAAAATCCTGTTTTTGGCGAACGCGCACACAAATAGAAATCCGGTTCTTCGCCGAAAAAGACAAATACGTGAGAGAACAATAATAATAATAAAAATTAAAAAAAAAGTTTCTACCCAAGTGGAAAAGGCAAACAACTTGTCGGTATGTCCCTGATTAAAATTTATCAATCGCCCACTGTATACATTTCGCGCACGTCGAATTTCCGTGGGCGTCGTTAAAAGGTTTCTGACTCACGAGTCAATACTGTATTTCCATAAGTTGCTGCCAGTGTTTTTCGATTTTCTAGAAAATTAGAAATTTCTAGACCGAGGTAATAATATTCCATCCCACGAATGCGAGATCTTCTTTGGCCGTCGATGATTTGTGTATAAGCGTCTCCCGTGTAATTTATAGTACAAGTCGCACTGCTTGATGGAAATTATTTATAAGTGGTGTATATGAGGCTCGTTTTGAAGATTGTACATGAATATCATACCTTCAGTACAGGACAGATTGTAAATTATTTATGTCCAGATAGGAGAATGATTAAAAATGATGCCAAAGGGGCCTTCTACATGCTATAAAGCCATTGGATTTACAGTGTCGTAAAATTCAGAACGTTTTCATATCGTAGCCAAAGTAAAATTAACGTAACTCTGCTATTCGAATTGCCGATGAAGAAAGATCGAAAAGGTCATTTTACTACATAATAAATGTATTTGAAAAAAGAGTCGGGCACATCTGGTTGCATATTTTCTCTGTATTTAGTTTCTATTATTCAGAGCGCACGAAAATGAATACATTCATTAAACAAGTTAATTCCAGAAACTTTCGCACACAGATTTCTATGGAACATAGTATAATGCTCTACAGTTTCTAACGTTTGTCTTCATTTACTACTTGCACTGGTAAAATGAAATTATTGCCAACTGTGTTTATTATCCATTCATAAAGTTATTTATATTTTTCTATAAAATTAAATTCACTTTTTTAGTTTTCTTTCTAATATAAACGATGACCCTATTTCCGAAAAGAATTTAGTTTTCACGATAGGAAAATCAATATGTATTTTGTAAAAAAAAATTATACACGAATTACTGTTGCCAAGATTTAAGTAATATATCTTCTGGGTTTCGGGAATGGATTATTCACGTTATATTACTTCCAAAAGGGAAAATTCTTTAGATTTCAGTTTTCGAACAAACTGTCAAATTTATGTTCGACAACCGAACTTAGACTATATATTATTTTATTATATATACCTTATTCCATGTATCTGATACCTATTTGTTATTTTGTTTATTAGTTTATTATAATATTAATGTTGAATTTTTTTTCATTTTCAATCAATTTTATTATGAATATTCGTTAATAATTTGATGTTATTTTTATTAAAAATTATATTTTTTTTTTCAATAAACTATAACAAATATGAGTGCATAATTAATAATGTTGAAGAATACTCTACCTACGAGAATATCGCAAACCACCTACTTTAACCTCACTATATCTATTTAGTGTTATGAAATGATTTTCCAAAAAAAGAACTGTATCATAATTGTGTTCAATTGCATCATAGAGGATAAAACATCTGTTCAGATTTTTTATAATTTTTACAAATCAAAATAATGAGGGCAAAAAGACCTAGATCGATTAGGACCAATCAAAATTTGTAAATAAATAAAATAAAATATTTAAGCAATAACATTTCCAAAAACCACACCTGTTTTGTAGAAATTTTATAATATTTATTAAATATATATGTAAGTAAAAAATCGGGTCAAGACCATTGTTAAAATAGATATTCCATTAACTTTTTACATGATCTATTGGAATTATTATTTCATGTTTGTATTTAAACTTTTCAGGAATGAATTTATCAAAGTAATCTATTTAAATGATCAGTAATATTATAGTTTTATTCCTGAAATACATGTAATGCATATGTAGATATATAATTATTTATCGCTCGAGTGGTTGTAATAAAATAAAATATGTACTGTATTGCGTGGGGGTCATTTGGGTGTTCGGCGTTTTTGCGAAGGTCGAAAAATGTGGGACGAGAACGAAACCATGTTCTTCAGAAATACCATCATCATCCAGTTATAAATGTTTCAGACGGATTAATCTTCGCGCTTTTTCCAATCCGAATTTATTTGGCAAGCTGAGAGTTTAATTTACCACGCCGGTCTTGCCTCTTTCTCACTCCCGCTCTTTCTTTCTTTTTTTCTCGTTGTTGGTTTACTGGGATCTCTCCATTGCACACATTGTATATATCGTGCTTCTCTTTTTTTTTTCCAAGCAGCAGCCTCTCGTGTTTATAAACGACTCTCGGATTAATATTAATAAAGATATAAATTCAAGATATTATTCTCCGCTCCCACTTTGAATCGCCAAATCGATTTTTAATTTGAAACGTAAATGTTTTCATTTCTGTTTCAATTTAATATATAACGTGGATAAACCATGATATTTTAAATTGGAACAGGGATGAGTGGTTTAATTGAAAATATTGTTCGTCCGATGTACTCAATTTAAAATATATTTTTATGAACTAATAATACTTCATATAAAATTATTGAGTTTAAAGTTAATAAATTTGTTATTTAATTTCATACAAAAATATGATGAGAAATTATCTTAAAAGTAGATTCTTCTGGTCTTTATAATGTTCAAAAAAAATGCAAATAAACTTATTTTGCTTAACTTTAGTAAAATTTGAACATGAAGCATCCGGCAAAATTTGCAATTCACAACAGTGAGTAGTTATAATAAGAAATATGTAAGCATTTATAAAAAAAATAGATAAAAGAAGAAAAATAATAAACTTGTATACGTGGGCATCGATTCGGTATAATATAAGTAATGCATGCGTGCGTTGATTCATTGCATACCGGGGTTTATGTATGCGGCTGAGGTCGAAAATTATTGATACAAAGTACATAGGAATGGACGTAATAAATATGATTTAACACCAGTAATAATACAATCTATGTTATATAAATATATCATGTATTAGGTCACCTAAGGCCGTTGCTGTCTAGTTATCTTCTGGCGAGAATATGTACATGCATGCATATACGAAGAAAGATATACACCCATATGGGATGCGGATTTGTATGGGGTCGAAGAGATATTGAGCTCATTAGAGAAAATGTTTTATAATGGTTGCCCATAATGTTGGGCCATCGACGACCATATATCAACTGCATACGAATATCCTCCGCTCACCCGACCAATAGACACCTCAACTACCATTTATGTATAATCGCGCATACCTATACATCGAACCGTCTCATTTTTATCAAGAACTTCTGCCCACACGCTCACGTTACGTGCAACCATCCATTATTGTAATGTAATTAAAATAGTTGCAGGTATTATTTAACATATGTAAATCTAATTTCTTCATTCATATTAATTTATGTAACACTTCGTATCAATTAAATATGCTTGTCATATAGTTATTATTTTAAAAATTAGTCCATATACTGAAAAATATACCACATTGGGACAATAATATGTTACTACACAATTGCCAATATAGTGAAACCTCGCTTAACGAGTTTAATCCGTTCCAAAATTTCCAGATTTTTATTCGTATAGTGCAGATGAGTCCAAACTTTTTGCTGCGAGGGCCAGTTTGGTATTTAAATTCATTAGCGGGGGCCAAGCATTGTAAATATGTGAATTAAAAAACCTTATTACAAGTAAAGCAGCATTGAATTTTATTTTTTATAGTAAATTACAGATATAACAATACTAAACAAACATGTCTAAATTATATTATTATATGGGTTTTTCATCTGCGCGAGATCTAACGCCGACGCGCGACGCTACATTTATATTTTACGAAATTTTTCAAAATACTTGGCGGGCCGGATAAAATCGCCTGCCGGGCCGGGTTTGGCCCGCGGGCCGTAGTTTGGACACCTCTGGTATAGTAAAACACGTTTTCCCATATAAACTAATGTAAATTACGATAATGCGTTCCATGTTGGAGAAAAAAAGTATAACTTGAACTCGATTTTTTAGGATTTTGCTTTTCATATCTATAGTTATTTTATTATAAAAAATCACAAATAACATGTCTGAACACAATTTTGTAAATTTTGTGATCACAAACAACACTAAGAAAGCGTACATAGTGTATTTATATATTATAATAATGACTGGACATTTACAGCAAACACAAATTATATTTGCAAACTATAGTCCCCTTTAAACAAAGATGACAAAGAAAATCGAAGAACGTTATCGCTCGTTAGGCGAGTCATTTTTCTTACAATTCACTTTGCTCGTTAAGCGAGGTTGCACTGTATCTCAAAATGTAATATACAGTTAATTTTCACAAATTTAATTAATAGTAATAACAATAATTTATAGAAACGACCATTATATAATTATATATAATTACAAACAAAAATGTATGAAATACAAATACTTAAGTTGATTGATATGTTATCAACTTAAGTACTAAATAAATACAGAATTCTTATTTAAATTACATTCAGTTTTTGATATATTTGTATTATATATCTTTTATTAATAGCTTATTTAATTGTAAATATCATTCCACTTTTATATTTGATTTTTATCACCAAATTGCCTTATACTATTGAAGGTTGCATCAAATAAAATGTATCGTTTTTGTGCGCCGATAATAAGACCTTCGCTTATACTTCTATGAAATACAAGACATATTGATACAAACTATCATAGTTATAGTTTCCGGGTCATATTCTTAGTATCGCGACATGAACAAAACAAATATACCATGAATACCTTGAGAATAAGCAAGAACTATAACTCTGTAGTAGATAAAGGAAATGTAGAAATCTGATAGACTAGTCACTAGTGTAGTGGTATATTTTAGTAAATGAATGTGAATGAAAGTGTTCAGTTATTTCAAGAAAAACTATTTATTCTATTTGTTATAAATTGACAATTTATTGTATTATACATTCTTAAGTTATTATTTTAAACTCGTACTAAATAAAAGTATATATTTTTACTAATTTTAAAAACCTTTAGTAATATCTATATTTTGTGATAGATCTTCTCGAGTATAAATGATGAGATTCGTTTTTATATAAATATATGTTATGTTAGTACTTGGTATTCATTTATTTTTTTACTATGTATGCGACAGCCAGATACCATCAAAGAGAATATCAAATTTCCTATTAGAAAATAACATATCAACAATACATTTTTGTTATTGATGATAGGAGTAGATATGCACCAAGTGCGTTTTATTATAATAGTTTCCTCAATATTTTCTTTCTTCTATAGTTTGTATAATATCATGTAATATCGTATAAGTTACTTCGAGAAAAGTTTCGCAAGACTCGTTTGCTGCGCAACTTTTAAATGTCGTTACGTCCAACAGACTTTAAATTATATTAGAATAATTCATAAATACTTGGAATTTTTGTACTTATTAAAAATAATTAGTAAAATTTAATAACGATTATTATGTTTTTTTATTGTTATATTTTAAATATTATGATTATACTTTCAATAATATGTTTATTATATAACAAAAAGTTTAGCACTTTGGCGGAATGTAGTTTCTAATTTCATTTAATTATTATTTAGCGAATAATAAGAAAAGAAATTTCACTTTCTTTATTAATATTATTACTAAATATATAATATATATATTTGACGATATGCTTTTCGGCTACACAAGGTGTGGTTATATAATAAATAATATTGGTTATAGGTATGCGAACAATTTGATTATCATATTTAAAATGAATGGTAATATAAATGAACTTTCAATTCGCAGATGAAATGATTAATAATTCGTTTCGAGCAGAAAACGAAAGTGCTTGGCCCGAATTGGGGTCAGCCAATTCTCGTCGGCCGTGCTAAGGTAGCAAATACTTTCATTTTCTATATGAAGACATCCTTACCGAGCCGCTTACGAATTTAAGTTCATTAAAATTTTTGCATTACGAATTACAAAAAAAAAACAACGAAACAGATGGTTGGTCCTCAGATCGAGAACAGATATTAAAACCAAGTAAAATGTTATTAAAAGCTGCCCAAAAATAAGTTAATAAAATTAATGTAATAACCAAGGAACGAAATGATTGTTTTTTTTTGTTAATACGTCTATTTAAAAATATCTTCGAGTCAATGTTTGGTCGATTCCATAAAACATATTTTTACCTTTCTTGTCTCTCGGGGCACCGCTTGTTTACCTATTAAGACCTTTTTATATGAGCATCCACGACATCATCGGCTCTCCGCCGTTTCTGTATGTACCCTGAAACAAAGAAATGTCAAGTGATTAGCGACGAGACCACATATCTTCAAACTGGTTTTTGTAAAAAAAAACAAAAAATATATATATTATATATATAAAAATAAAATACCGCTCCTTTCTGGCCATGAACGTCGTTCATTTCCAGCAAGGTGATTTTAGAGATATTTTTTTTATAATTGCAAATTAGTATCAATTTAATTGCATTCACAATATAATTTTTGACTGTCAGCCACCCAATATCTATATCCAATTATATTATACCAACCTCCATTAACAAACATAGCGGTGTGACTACAAATGTAAATGTATACATTAGTGGTCATCGAATTAAGGAAAATATTTACATTAATTAAAGATAATCTAAATCATTTTTACTATATTTATATAGTAATATATCCATTCCAGTTTTGAGAGATAAATAAATTGTATAACAATAATAATAATAATACCATATGCACAAATATGAAAGATTTTGCGTAAAATGGGGTTATAAATTGCAGACTTAATGATAGGAGTAGATAATATATCGAATCTTTGTTGCCACATGTAATATTAACCCAAGTATGTATTAATAAAATGTTGAAGGTTGTTTAAAGATGCACCACAAGAGCTTACCTAATATTTTCATCAAAATTACATAATTATAAACATATCAGGAACGCAGGAAGTTTCAGAAATAGAATTTAAAAAAATTAGGTTTACATTACAAGTTATAAATAATTTAGTAGATTTTCATTGGACTTAATTTTCTTAAACTTTAACAAATCATTTCATTCTTGAATATTCTTTAATTTATTATTTTTCTTCTAAATAAATATTAAACGAATGAAACAAATAAAAATAAATAAATAATTAGTTTCGCAGATAATTTTTACATGAACTATAGAGTCAAGTTATTATAAAATAAATCCTTCTGTTACGTGCGCATTGAACCTATAAATGCACTTTATGAATTATGATTAATCTTTCAAGAAATACAAGATAATTTCCTAGTAACCATAATTTATATGTGGCTAGTTATTAATTCTTTAGTTTCATATGCAATCTGTCTACATGAATAATGGAACATTCTATAAGAAATTATATTTAATTTGAGTTTATAAATTAATAATTGCATTATTATTTAAGAAAAACTATGCAGAATTATATTATAATTATTACTTAGTTACCCTCAATGTACGTTTGTATTAGTAAACTAATACTTTTTATATAGAAATTGAGATATAAACAAACAAAACTTGAACTATAAACAAAAATAGTAGACACTAGATTCATTAAAACACTCACACTCATTTATGTAAAAAACGTATGCTCTGACAATTTATATAAAAAAAAATATAATAATACGTTTCAGTATTTTGCGTTTTTTTTTTTTCATTTTTTAGTGAATTTAAGAGACTTGCTTGTGTGAAAATCCTCTCCATTGTAAAAATTCCATAATAGATTTTTAATAGAGTAAACGCATGCAATGCGATTCAATCGCACTTGAATATTATGCAATCAATCTTCATCAAGTCTCGAAGGAAGTAACCCCTAACCCTGGAACATAATAATTCATAGCCATTCCATTGTGAGTATTGTGCTTACATTCAAGACGACATTCCAATCAATTCACAATGCGGTACATCTAATATTTCAACGTACTTATACATGCATCATCTTATTACAATTATTCCATCACATATATTTCTCATTATTATTGATTGCTTTTTTACAAAATATTATGCATGTGAAATAGTTTATAAGATGTGAATAGAATGAAATTTATAACTCATATCTGCTTGTTGCGGAATACGTTTACTTTGAGAATTGTACTAATTTGCATTAATGTTTTTTTACAGTTGACGCAATTCATGGGAATTCGTATGTCTCGAGATTTAATTATATTTTTCATTGGAAACATTCCATCTACAAGTTGTGCGAAAACTGCAAGATTAACCTTATACACTTTTGAATTTCATTATTAAATTTTAATATTTAGTTCATCTCAAATATTAACAATATTTATTGATTCAACTTAACTATTACCTATTTATTTAATTTTTATCTCATAAAACAATCAATTCAATACTATTATACTATTAAATATTCAGATGATGCAATTTGCTAGTAATAGGAAACTAAATATGATTCTAATTTTCCTATTGTTATTTTTCTCTGCTGCGTAATTATATCACAGAAAACAAGATTTAAATACTCTTTCGTGGAAACAAGATTTACTACAAAAAAATTGAAACGATTTCTACTGCTATGACATCACTTCCGTTTGCAGTGGAACAAAGCGAGCAAGGCTGTATGCACACATTAAATACAATTGTTCCTACGTTTAATGGACAATTCTCTTTTCTTTTACTTTGTTTTTGTGCGGTGTTTTGGAAGCTCGTGAAATTGGGTTAGCATACGTGAAACGTCAGAACGTTCCACATTTTCATTTTCGGAAGGAAAAAATTCGCCAGCACAATGTTCTCATATGAATACATCGAGTTTTTCCTCAACATCTTTCATCATACGGCCAATTAATATAGAAATGCTTCATCGGAACAATTATGAGCATCTATTCAATTCAGACTTTGTGGTGAGTCTATCGCCTTGACTTTGTTTGTGCTTTGTATGAAGTGTCTTTGCATGAATCACGAAATTAGGTGAAAAGAATATAATAGCTGCGGCTGCAGGTTTCGTAACACTTTTTGAGTAATAGCACCATGAATATTACCGTGGCTTCATATCATTGTAAACAGGATCTATTTAGGTAGAATTCAATAAAACAAATTATGCAATCAATGCTTTTATCGAATATTACAAAAGTAAAGCAACGTTTGCGGTGGATACTATTTAAGTTCGTGATCAGTTAATTAGCCTATGATCTAAAACTGATACCCTAAATATAAAATCCTATTGTTATTTTATGCTTCAAACTTGGTTATAATTTAAATTAATTTGTCATTTTCAAAACATTATGAAATTAAAATAGTATATTATTTTGAAAATAGATTCATTTGTTTGTAAACTAAATTATTATATTATGCATTTTATTTTGTTCCAGAAACTCGCTAATGTACTAAGTGCATCTGTTAATTAGTAACAACAAGATAATTTATACAAGACACATGTATGATTAATTTAAATTTAAATTATTGGGCAATCATTTAAATATTTCAATATTTCTTGCAATTAATTGGTCATTTGCGTTTACAATTATTCAGATTTAACATAATGTATCTTTTTTTGATAGTATGTATAGTATTTTTAATTATATTTATTATTCATTATTTTAATCATAATTTTATTTATAATATTTATGCATTTTTATAAGTTCATTCTAACATTTTATGTATGTGTTTATCGTTTAAATTCCAGTTTGAAATAAAAAAAATATTTTTGTGATAAATATCACATCAATATTTAAGAATTGTTTAAATTAAATGATATTGGTAATAAGTACCAATAATAAGATTTAGTGCAACAATTATGTAACAAATATAATTAAAGACATGCTTCATCGGGCTATTTACTATAGGTTATTTCTTTAATATTAATTAAGTAAGCATGGATATTGTATACAAAGACTAATAATGATTAACTATAATAAAGTTTGAGAAATTTATAAATTCCGTCAATATTATGAAATATTTCTAAAAGTAGAAAGCATAACAAATTATTAACGCTAATTATTATATTATACGCTTCGATCATTTTAAAATATTTAAAGTCATTTAAAAATATTGAATCAAAGAAACTACTACTAGATATTTGCACAAAATTTATTTAAAATAGTGTTTTCTGTACTTCTGGAAATTTCGATAAAAACATTATTTTATTTATTTTACTCGTTTCAAATTATGGAAAAAATATCAGAAAATTTTAAAATTATGTTGAAACATGTAAGCAAATAACATCTTACCAGTGCGTACAATATTGTTGATATAATGATTATTATTACAATATGGAGATTTAAACAAATGCAATTTGCAATGCAAAAAGAAAACGATATTTTTGTTGTGAGGAAACAAAGAGTTCTATCACGGCTCTGGCGGATATAAGTAGTTCGGCCGCCAAAGTAAATCTAATTTGCGAGCACAGAAGCAGCAACAATGGAAGTCTCATTATCGTTACCTTGATGTCTTTCTAAGTAATTAGACGCAGCAAATAACAAATTGTCGATCAAGTTTAAATAAATCTTGAACTTCCTCGAGATGAAAAAACGAACAGAGCGAACCCAATCGAAATGAATCTACGTTGATTGGTTGGCGTTACGTAAGAGACGCGCGTGTTGTATATGCAGGATACGCTCGTGGAATGTTAAAATTATGATAATGGTATGCCGAAAAGAATATCTTGGAAATCACAAAATCTAATGCCGAGATATTCATGAGGCGAGCTTAAAGTGGAAAGGATGATAAAAAAGAGGTACAAAAAAAATGCAGACGAATAAAAAGAAGACGACCCGAGGAGATGCCGGTATTTCTCTTTTCTAGCGAAGAACGCAAAGGAGATTGTGGCGTTACGTAAGACGGGACGGCGAAAGTGACCGGTGCCCAATTAAATCGAACTTTTTCCATATGGATTAAAATTAATTTGTCTACACTACACTACCTTATTTTAAATATATAAATAAAACAATAATTACTATAAAATATGCTACGTATCATTTTACTCGAACGAATATTATTATGTATGAAAAAGAAATGTATGGCGCCAAAGCTTTTACTGTTATATTCTAAATGAGTTAATTTAGTTTTCATGTGTACTGGGCATGTATAATGTTTAGTATAATAAAGTGTGTTGTGGAAATATGCAGCAAATGTTGCAGAACAAGTTTAATGGTGGCGTTGCACGTGCCACAAACGCCAAGATTTTCACAAAACAAAGAAGCAAATGTGTCTCCGCTTCATGTTCGAATAGCCCACCGGGTTTCAGCATGACTTTACACCTTAACACATACAATATGTATCACAACGAAGAATTATTCTACTCCGTCGTATGTATATTTTTCAAGATAAAATATTATAATAATGCTTAGAAAACTTGTACGTATTTGATAAAACATATATCTTATTTAATATTTCCAATTAATAAAATATTAACACTTATTGTAACAATTTATCAGAAAATATATAAAAAAATAAAAATAATCTTTAAATATTTCATGTAAAATAAACAAAACGTATGTTTCATGTTTGATGTTGATGTTTTTTTTTACATATAACTGTTGTTGTGAAGTCTGTGATCGATTCCTTTTGCTATTCGGGATGTAATAGAACGCTATTCGTTTGTTATTCATTATTCCAAACATAGAGAAGGACTGTTTCTAGAATCCGGCCTTCTTTCAGGTGTTCCAATCTTTGTTTTACCATCTTAGTGCATCGTGCTTGGAATACAATTGCGACGAAGCTAAGGCCATTTCTAAGTTATTTTTTAAAGGGTCGTGTAGTACTTTGATAATTATATAAAGAATATTAATATTTTTATCGCATAATAAAAATCTACATATCATGGAATTTTATATTTAAAAACTAAAATTTAAATATGTAAATGCTTGATATTTTAAACTATTGTTGTGTAAAAAAAACTATTACATTAATTAATAAAAAATTATCGACCCTAGGATAAGCATCGAAAGGGTCGCAGAAATAGATATTTATATACAAATGATCAACAATTTACATAATATAAATAAATAAATCAAAATATTAAGACGAATTAACAAAATAAAGAACAATACCATTTTTTTTTTAGATTATAATCATTGTATTTTTATTATTTATTTAGTTTTAAATACTATTGTAGAAAAATAAGCATTACATTTGATTTTATGTACACTAGACAGTGAATTTTTAATTAAGAAAAAGTTGTTTAAGTGAAAATATTAAACATTCTTAATGAAATTTGGATTTAGACACTTAATAGTAAAATTCATTATAAAAAAACTGCACAAACCACTTAATTTTATTATTATTGCCATAACATATTCATGTAATATTTATTTTATGAATTATGCTGTGCTAGTAATCCCAATGCTATCAACTGTTATATGTGCTAGATTTATGATTTACTCATTGCACAAAACACGCTAAACTTTTATGAGCGAAAACAAACAAATGCAACAAAACATTTGCTCTTTAAGAAATCGATGCAAGTGAACTTCCATTGAAAGATCAATTGCGGTTTCCGTTCATAGGAGATCTCGTTCATTCAGCTCAACAAGAATCAAAATACGGTTAATATCATGTCGTATTAAATATCCGACAACAATGCGTTTATCCTACAAAGAATAATTGGACTTTCTCGCTTTCTAACTCACCTTTTATTGAGTAACAAATAATGATCACACGCACCCGAAAGTCGTCGTCTCTTCAATACCTGTGGGAGGAAAAAAAATACTATGGATTAGTTTCATTGTTGCATGTAATAAACATTTAAAGAAATTACTGTATGTAGCGAAAGTGTTTAATACTATTCATCTTTTACTTTCACGCTTGACGTTCAGATTTGATTGTATGCATTCTATTTGTAATAATAAAGTGAACAATTAGTATGCACCGTATAGATAACACATGTAGAAATGCTTACTAACGATAATAATAAAATGAGTTTTGATGCATTGTTCTGAACAAATGTATTTTCATCACGTCACATTTTTGCAAGCCATTAAAATACGTTTGCCACAATGTATATATATGACGTTATTTATTTTTATAACGTGATTCACGTTTAGGTGTGTATGCAGGTATGACAAACATACTAAGAATTGACAATTCTATTCATTCCTTCTAAGTCTTCTAATTCGTACTAATATATTTTATAATATTGGAACATATTAAGTAACTTTTCATACTCTACCCACTCACACTTTCCAAAATTAAAAACATTAAAATAGATGTAATATTTTTTATTAGAAATTCATATAAAATATCAAAAAAATCTCTGATTGTAATTCTGAAATGGAATTTTTCAACTGGAATTTTCTAATCTTCTTATAAAACTATTCATTTTTATAAACATTTGAAAAATAATGCTTTTCTTTCATTCATTTTAATTAAGTTCTTTTAAAAAAAATATATTATGAAAGAGTAATTTTATTTGGTTCAAAAGTTTTTTTCTAAATAAATTTAGTACACAAAAATTGAAAATATTATTTTATTACTTATTATATTCTATAAAGTAGAAAACTTAGATGCAATGACCCATAGTATAAAACAATTGCGTTATATAATAGTATGAAAACGAACAGAGCACAATAGTAAATAGTGTTAATATTCACATTTCATATTTCCGTTATTGTGAGCGACATGTTGATAAACATCCTGTTGTTCTGCACTTTCCAATATCACATAGCATTGAGCTTGTTAGAGGTAAACTGCTGTTTCGCTCTGTATAGAAACAAGAAACAGCAGGATCGACGTTTAATCTCGCAGATTTAAATTTAATTAAAACACCTTAATTACTGACATCGAATTTATGCGGCCGCAAAAACAAACAGGGTAAGCGGAGTAAGCGAAAACAGAACGGAAAATAGAGAAAATATTAATGGTAATCCCCGTTCCATCACGGCTTTAATTTTACCCCGAAGATCTTGGGGAACAGATTGCATCACGTTCGCAACCGTATCATCCGTTTCCAGTTGCATTCCGCGGCGTGACTTTACTTAATCTCCTCTCGACCATTATTATTACGCCGGTATAAAACTGAAAATAGATAATCCGAGGCCGGTTCACTTCAGATCGGAATGTTTTGCTGCTAGTTTCCTGTTCTCCATATAACGTGTCTTTGCTAACTTGAGCTCAGCTACAACGTACATTACATATATGATTTCGAAGTCATATGCAAAGAAATCAAGGTGCATTCAAATCTAATTTCATTCCGCGAATATTCAGTTACATTTCTATATGGGAATTGTGAACATAGTTAACTCGTAAATACATATAAATATAGACCAATTTACCGGGAACTAAAAAAAAAAGATTGTAGAATATATTTATTTAACGTAATCACAATAACTTCTAGCTTTAAAAGTTGTCCAAACTGAAGAAACACGCAAAAACGAATATTAAAAATGGAAGTACAGCAAAAATATGTTATAAAAAATAATTCTATTAAAAGTAAATAAAAGAAATCAAAAAAAAAACAATACAAATTTGTGATAATCAAAATCTTTAGCGAGATAAACACGATATTTTTTTAAAATAAAATTATAAAGGTTTCATGCTTATACAAAATAACAACTTTGTAAATAACAGAATTAACGACAATTTTGCTATAGTAGAGTGAATTCAAATGGAAATTAATGTATTGTAGAGTTATTGAATGAATATTAAAGAAAGTGAGTTTTTTTAAACTCATAGTGTGAAAGATTAAAGATCTCAAGAATATAATATTCCCAGAGGAAATTATTTTTCAAATTATGATGTTGGAGATATCAAGTTATAAATATAAATTTACTCTGATATAATATCGATATTTTGCATTAAGGAATAAGACAAAATAATAATGACTCCTATGATAATAAACATACTTTTTCATCATGATTAATATGTATTTTTTGCAGTTTATATCGAAAATCGACCAGAAGATTATGTTTTAATAACTTTGAATTTCCAAACTCAATATGTTTAAATTGTCCAATTAAATTAATTTGAAAGTGTAAACAGAGTGAAACTATTTTAAATCAATGTTCATCACGTTTCCAAGCTTCAACGACTAAATGCAAAAAATGCGAACGGAGATAATATTTCATGGGAAAGAATAAACTACCATGAATATTAAATACATATAATCATGTTTAAACGGTGCAACTCCATTCCTAATTCAAATACTTCTAAGAAACAATATTAGCCTGCAAAGCAAACGTATTTGAATTCTCACTTAACTCGATTTAAGTAAGATCGGCATGTAGAACATTCCTTCTTGTAACGAATGCTTTAAACAATTCATTTGAAAATAAAGACGCGGGAAAAATTAAGTACATTTAACTTGATCGTAATTTGGAAATGCAATGAAAGTGATTTACCCGTACGAGTTTAATTATATATTGGATGTGGGGATGCTTCGCAGTTTATTATCTATAAACTAACTTATCCCTTCAATCTGCAATAAATTCTCAACGTGTATGTGCGTACGACTAGCCAGTAATTCGAAACGGGCTTTCCTCAACCGCGATGCAAGATAAGGTTGTAATTTATTAATCGAAATGTACGTATATTATATAAGTATATTGCAGACAATATTCTTGCGCGATTCAAATATTCAATCATTATTTCCACGTCTAGGAGGAAAAAAAATGTATTGCTGCTTTTCAATAGTCCAGTACTTCCTTTGATGCATCCCGTGTTCTTGTTTAACACAAATTGCACCAATCAGAGAGAGTCGGGGATGCTCTCGGCTTGGAAATAATTTCCTTTGTTCCTTTTTGCCTTTACGATTCCTCGCTTCCGGAAACGAGGCTTCGCAGAATCATCGAAGCTCTAATCTTATATAATAGACGTGTGGTCTGCATTTCAACACGACTAGGAATCTAAATTAGGGAGGAAGTTATTGCATGTCGCAGTGTAGAACTAACCAAGCATTTTATGTAAATGGTTTACTACTGTAAATTAAAACTGCATATTGTAAATTTAAATTTCTAATGTGCACATAATATAAACTGGTTGCTGTTGTTTGTTTTTAATACCTATAAATTTTGAAACAGTCATAGAAATAACATTAAATAATGGAGTTATTTCTCTACTTTTATAATCCACCTTTATTTCATTACGTTAGAATTTGACATCTAAAACTAATATTTTTTTTAGAATACCAATTTAAATTTATATCTATTTTTATTTAAAAAAAAACTCAATAAAAACATAAGATAATTTCATAATGTAGATAGATATAAATTCATACCTGTATTATTAAATCTTGAATAAAAATATTCAATGTACTACGAGACTGATCACTAAACGTTTTCCTCCAACGAGTTTCATGCAAGTAGATTAAAGAAAACGAAAAAGAACTGAGATCCTTGTGTGAATAAATTGCGGCGTTCCTTTCTTCATTTTCAACCTGTATGCATTTTATTTATAATTACGTAAAGTCGTATCGCGGATGCATTAAATTTTATGTATACGCATTTACTATGAACTATTTTTGTTTTCATATAAAAAACACACACAAACATGAAAATACTTTCCATTTTAATTTCTTTTCTTATTTCACGGTTATAACTTTTAAATGCTTTAAATATTAGTAATTATTCTACTAAGTTTATACCACATAATGATTATGGAAGAATACATAAAAACGTATCTATTTAATTCAGTATTTTAAAAAAATGTATTGATTAGTATATTTATTGAATCATTATAATTTAAACTAACTTTGTAATTATAAATAAGTTTTTTTTATATAAAATCTGTTAAAATTATTTTTTTTTTGTAAAATAGTTTTTTTTTAATAGAATACAGCAATACTTCATATGGTGCGTTTTTCTTTAGTGTGGATTCTACAGTACGATTTAAAAATTTCAAAACAAAGAAAATTTTAATTATTTGTAATGTTCTCGTTTAGTTTGGTTTCAAACAATGCAGGTTTAAAATCTGCACTATGCGAGGTATTGCTGTTCAATAAATGTCACTTTTATTATGTAATCCAATAAATATTTTTTTATTGTTTATGCAATACAATATTAGCAACTTTAGAAATATATCCGCGTGGGTAGATATCATAATTATGATCAAATTACCACCGATTCAAATGTGTATGTTATTTATTACCTATATAAATAACTTAATTATAACTGAGATATTATTTTCATTTGGTTACTTTATAATTTATATATATATATTGACTATTAATCTATAATATGAATTTATGAAATATTAGAGTATTCTCGCTTATCAGACTCACATCATTATCTCATCGATTGTTAAAGTTTAACAATAGATTTTCATTACATTCGCACGTAACTGTGATTTAGTAATATTCATGTACTCTCTTACTATGCATACAAGTACGCTGGTACAAATATGGTTGGACTATTGAAAACGAAAACAATCACTTCAAAGGAGTTATTCACCAAATATCCACGATAGACTCAGGATGTTACTCATTGTAAATTCTGTATAAATGTCGCATCTCGTCGAAGGACAAACATGTATAAATAGCATTTCCAGAAATGGTTACGAGAGTGGTAATCAAACCTATATATATAGGTAATATTTAACAATATATCTAAATTTAATATTATAAATATAGTTAAAAAAAATTGTTTTTTTGATAAATTTTTAAAATTTCAAAAATTATTATAAAATTATGTAAAATTTTAGCTTTTTGACTTAAAATCGCTCCAAATATCATTATGGAAGTGGAATTTTCAAATTTCTATTTGGTGTTGTAAAATTGACATAAACTGCAAATATGTTTAAATTTTTGTTGTTTTCTTTTTTTTTTGTAAAAATTGAAATAAATAATGTTGTTGAAAAATCTGTTTTCTTAAGATGTATTTTTAAATATAATGTAATTACAAAATACAAATATGAAAATGTCAATGAATAATCATTGCTATTTAAACTAAGGTCTTCAAATAAAAATCTCCGGTATCTGTGCGAAGGTATTTTCCATTACATGGCAGCACATTCCCAAGTGAAACAATTGCAATATTTCATTGCACTTTCTAAAGTGCTAATAATTTTCCGCGGCAGAAATAAAACCGCGACGAACCGCGATTTTATCTCGGCGAAAAATTAATGATCTCTCTCTCTGTCTCTCCCAGTTTCGCGATGCTATCACAAAACAAACTGCGAGAGTCCGCAGTTGAACTAATATCATGGTAGAAAGGAATGCGAAGGTTCGTTTTGTTTATTTATTTATACATTTTTTTTGTGTTTCCGTTCAGAGACAATCCGTTTTCTCCTGTTAATAAGCATCGTAATTTCCATGCACTAAAGTGTTTTCCTAAACATAACTGCACTTAATACTTACTGTAAGGAAACCATTTATGCATCAAACGATCTGCAGTGTTTGTTCCTTTGCAATAAGTGGTATAGCGTGATGTGAGATGTAAAAGCGAAACTGTACATTTCACGGGACCGTTCGCGGATTTTTTTTCACTCTTCTCATCCATTATTGTTATTACTTTATATTAAATATTATCACCTTCTCGAGAATGAATCGGACGCACATAAAGTTGCATGTGAAAGTTTATGTTTGTGTGTAAGCTGCACATTACGCAACGTCGCCGGAGTTATGCCGTAGTGCTGTGTAAAATGCGATGTGTAATTGCTAACGACGAGGAACAGGAAGTTGGAGACAAAATTGAATGGAGGAATATGGACGAGACGTAATTAGAGAGGTGTAACTAATGAGTACTTTCCTACAATACTCATTTATTTCTACGGGAAGTTTTAAACACTCGGACTGCTAATCAAATTCCAGGAATGCAATAATATAGGTGTAGCTCATGAGCATGGCTTGCAGGTTCTTTTCATGTTGACATGCTCATGTTGACTCACACACGTGACGAATGAATCAATTTAAAATTACAATTTTTATTGAAAGAACGATATTAATTCCAAGATATTATTATATAAATACCAATTAAAATACTCATGAAACCACGTGTTTAGCAAATAATAATAAATTAGAGGAATATGATACATCCTTCAATCATCATGAAAATAAAATAATCATTTTGATTAAATATGTATTAAATCGAATTAATGAGTGGTTCCCAAGATTATCAGTTTTTTTTAACCCGTTCTTCTATTAAACTTTTATTTGTTTTTAAACTTAATAAACTGGTTTGATATTCTGCAATTAATATGTAAAAAATATTTATTTAATTAACACTAACGTTAAGACCAAATAATATTTCATTCAAAAATATATTAAATAAAGTACAAAGACATCAAGATCAGAATTTTGTTAGTTATAAATGTGATGAGTTTAAAGTGTTGTAAATAAAAATATATAGTAATAGAATTGTCGTTACTAATTATCTTAATTATAAATTTACATCTTGTTGTTGCTTCAAATAAGCCTAGTTATATCTTTTGGAATTTAAAAAAATAACTGAAAATTGTGTATTATTGTTCACGGTTATAACTATATGATGTAATAACTCAAGGTAAACATAAGACAAGATTTCCATGCAATAAAAATAAGTTTGCAAATAGGTAACACACAACTTGCTAATTATAATATAAACGTTTTCGAAATGACCTCATGACAATATTGTTGTTATATGTCAATTTATGTTAACCTTAGCATTTCATAAAATACTGAGATGAAATAATATTTAATTGTTTTTTATTACTTGAAAAAAAAATAAACATAATCAACAATTTTATAATTTGTATAATTTACTAATCAGTCCGGTTTCAATATATCCGGTTTGAAATGTTAAAAAGAAACAAACAAACTTTTAATTTACAAATAAAAATTAATTTAAATAACCTTGATAAGTCCGGTTTCAAACAGTCCGGTTTATTTGCGAAGACAATTACCTGCAAGGTAATTACAAACATAGTACTATTTGTTACTGTAAGTGTCTAAATTTAAAAGTTTAATCAACAAATAATAACTTGTGTGCTTACATTTGTAGCCAAACGAAGGGAGATCGTTTAAGGTCGAGTGAGTACTGGGACAACCTGCGTACTTCCTCCCATACAAAATTTAATCATTTTTTGACTGTAATTATCGACGCATAGAAAACACACCCTTCCTGTGCTTATACTTCACACGGTATATTTAAATTTCTACATTCTAATGATAAAATATTATATTATTTTTTCTATATATCATATTTTAACTTTTTCATAGTTTGTATCTAGTAGATTTTTTATTTTATTACAACATTTGAAAATATATTTTTCCGTTACTTTTCTGAAAATTGAAAAATAAATTTTAATATAATAATGCTACTTTTATTTTATTTCTGTCTATATTTTTATCTTCATGCTAGAGTATAAATTAGTATTAATTTCTATAAATTATGCTGTATTAACTCTGTTATTTATTAATAAAGTGAGAATGTTTTTCTTGTTACTCGACATAAATGATGTGTACATATTAAATGCCTTAACTTATTTGTAGAGTATACAAAAGTACACAGAGAAAATATTTTTAGTAAATAGTTCGTTGTCTGTGCGATCATTAACATCTCTTTTCGCTTTGCGCGAGAGAACAACGTGAAACAACATGGTTTTCCAGATGCAGATCGTCGAGTGTTGTCCGTCCGTTCAGCAGGTTGCAAGAGGAGCAGACCGCGAGCGAATACACATAGCGGTTTTCTATGAGATCACAGTTAAATATACCCACTCTGTAGCCGTACTTTTCACATTTCTCCAACAAATAATCCTCGCCGGATTTGTTTACTCAAGTAAGGAAAAATAATGTAATAGACGGTAACCGCAAAACAAAAGAAATTTCTAGTCGATCGATCGTGGATGAATCAAATACAGCTGCTATCCAGGATAAACGCAATTAATTGAAAAATATAGGCACAGTTAGTACAGAACACTCGATCTTCTGTATTATTACTAAAAAGTTATTATCTAGAAACTAACACTCTATAATTAAGAATTATGATTATGATATAAGATTTAGTGGCGAATAAGGACTATGCAATAATGGATGTCTCTGCTGGGCAAAAGAAATATACTAATTACGGCAGTAAATATCTCAAAATCACAATCCCATTTATTGCACCGCCTTCGCCTGCATCTTAATGCCTCTGGCCTTCGCATAAAAAATGTTTTTATTTGTTATGCTTTTACTATTGCATATAATTCGCTCTTTGGAATTGGACCTTCATTTGAAAAATTATAACTGTAATGACTATTACGCTACTTCGCACAATATTATTCAAACAATAGCAAACATAAGAATCATTATAGCAATTAAGAAACACTACAACTTTAATGAACCGATAATATTTAAATGGAGAATTCAAAGATTGCATATAATTAAAATATAAATTGGTATAATATGTAAAAAAACAGTGATCAAAATATTATTTCTCAATAAATAACTCAATGCTCAGAAAAATAAGTAGATTTCAATATTTTTATTTGTAACTTTTTGTATATATAATACTTAATACTAAAAATAATACTTATGAAATATGAAAAATATACATAATAAATAATTAAGTATATAATACTTCAATATCATGTAAATAATAAAAACCTAAGAAATAAATCAATGTACTTAATTTCCCCCAAAAAAACTTTTGTTTCCAATAAAAATTTCAATATACTGTTAGACCTATTTCAATAATTTTATTGATGACTCGTATTATTAATAATCACTAAATCTGGCCAATGTACAGATATATTATGCATACGAATTTTGATGTGACATATTGCTATATTGACCTTTATAGATATTTTTTTATTTTGATTAGCGGTTTTATTATGCTAACAATTTGTTGAGTTTAAAAAAATTGCAAATATTGAAAGTCGTTTGCTTGTTATTTAAAGTTGTCGGATATGTTTTTTGTGCGATGATGTCATTAAAATTAACATTTGTTTTTAGATTTTTACCTGTTTTAACTAAATTTGCCATATCTCTAGTTGGATAATCTTTTAACTTTCATCAATTGACGTAATCCATTATATGATAATAAAAAATCAGTTAATTATCGTTTCGCAAATAAAAATATATATGAAAAACACGTTTAATTATGAGAGTACGAAAACAGTCTGGAATACTGTTGAAAATATTACTTGACCTTTCAAAACTTGTTCACCAAACCATACTAATTTAACAATTCTTTTTATTTCTATTTCGAAAATATTATAACTTTCATAAACTGATGTAATTAATATTTTAAAAAATCAGTTTATGAAATTATTATCTAGCATTTAAAAATATTTGAAAAATGACTATTAATTAAACCATGAATACATAAATACATTAAATTAAATAAATATAGAAAAACATGTTTAATTATACAAACATAGACTGGAATACTGATTTTCAGGCTAATAATACTGACCTTTCAAAACTTGCATCAATTTATATCAAGGTAAAATATTTTGTTGGTTTTTTTTTTCTTCTACTTTCTTGAACATCATACCACTTGGTTTTTTTTTTCGAGATAAAACTATGGTATATCATTTTCAAATAAATAGAGAAAAGATGTGATTGATTGTTCAACTTTCAAATTTTTATTCGTGTTTCAAAACCAGATTTTCCTGAAAATTTTAAGTTATTCTAATATTAAATCTTTTGATGTTCTATTGTCCGAATTCAACGAAAAATGTTTTTTTCTTCTATAGAAAATTCTGTAATACATACATATAGACTCATAGATATACATATATAATTTTTACAGTATCTGAGTATGTATGGTTGTAATAGCTTTATTTATGTGTCCCGGCTGCACCCGCGGAGCGAAGCGAAGTCAGTCAGTCCATTGCCGCGCCATAACCTACCATAACACCAAGCATCCTTTTATTTTACCATCATCATCATTTCTTTTCTAATTCTTCTCTCGCAGGAATCTCGTTTCATATAATATATACTTGGCCGCATGAGAATGTGAGCGCCTTCGTATGCATGGCTCTGTAGTATGTAGCATACACACACATACACAAGAACATCTATACACTTGTATATGTGTACACATGCACACACCAACATACACGTGCATAGCCTCGTACGAACTTTGTAGATTCGCTCGTCGAGATTCCGTTTCAAATTCCCATTTCATAAAATCACGATGGAGGGAAAACATTACAGCCGTTGCGGCTCTGTAATTAGTTACAATCGATTGGGCATTTGCATTGATTATTGTAAAGATATAGTTATAAATTTCATAAATATATACTCCCCATTCTACGAATAGAAAATCACTAGTCTAAGAAGAATACAAAAATTGACGCCCGTTCTATTCGAAACGCTTCACAATATAAATTGAACTTGAATAATATATACTCGCAATTAAAAATTAGTAATAGCCTTTATTCAAAATGGTAACATTAGGCAATGTCTTCAATTTAATTTAATGGATAAAATTGAATCGCCTTAAGCTTCAATTTCAAGTACAGTACTTAACATTAAAAATGACCAGTCGAGTAGTTTGTTAATGGTCTTGCAATCTTATTATTATATTGAAGAATAATACAGTTAACCGTCATCGGAATATCTTATATACACGCTTCGTGTGCATTCTAAATTATTACTACATATCTACATAGATTTAATAATTTTGAAATATATTCTCCGCTAGATTATATTAATACATCTATAATGGTATACAATTTTATATATTTTATACAATTTTTTATAGTGTTGAAAAATATCTAAATAAGATTAATTAATTGAATAATGTCAGTATATAATAGCTCCGTATAATTAATTACCCAATTTAATGGAAATTTTCTCAAACTAACTCCGCTATTAATAAATGTATGAGTCATCTTAAGATCCTAAATATTCGCCTACAACTAAAAACGAGCGCTGAAAGCTGACAGTTAAATAAATATAAATTATTTATTATTATTAAATTTGAACGGTTTTAATAGAAAATACAGTTATGCTAACAGGCATCGTGCAAATACAAAATTTATTGCTAACGAATTGTCCGTAGCATATATATTTGAAAATCGTGATTCTAGATGTATAACTAAATTAAACATTATTTTTGTATCACCTTTAACGCTTTACATGCGATTATGCAAGCGCAATTTGAAATTGTATTTACGTTAAGCCTTGAAGTCATAAGGTCATATGATTCCTAAATAAATCAAGCAGTACTTATTTATTTATCTAACTTCTCCATGGTGCCGTGGACCGGTCTGATGTGATTTGTAGGTGGGAAAAGTTAAAAAGACCACTGTTATTATTATTGGAACTACACCATGATATAAAACTCTTATGTTGCGTACACACCACATCTGACAAGCGGAGTGGCGCTTGCGCATAGTCTGTCTACTCCATTAAGAGGTGTGCGCGCAACTTAACAAAAAGGCTTATCGGAAGTGGTATGGATGCAATATGTTTATCTATAAGTATGATTATTATATGGGAAATTCCAAATTTATATTTTTTAACAAACCCACATGCATTAATATACAATATAATTAATTTTGATAATTGTCAAGTACTTGTTAAGTTAATATTTATAGAGAGTTTCGTGACTACTTTTGAAATAGTTTATCTCAGTGTTTCACAAAATTTTTGGGCCGCGAACTCCTTTTGCACTTAAAAAAATTAAAGAACCCTCCCGAAGAATGGGTATATGTAGAAAAACTTTGAGAATCACTGATTTATCTAATAAAAGTTATACGTGTTATGTTATTAGACAAGTATCGTATATGTAAAAATATTTGATTTATTGCTTTTCAAAAAAATATGCAAAATAATGTCAATTTAATAGGTGATAATTCAAATCATGCGGCTTTCTATTTAAATTATTTACTGGAAAGAATTTTCGAAAACACATCAGGTAAATAGTAAAAAAAACTATATTTACATTTAATATGATGTTGCGCTATGTTTTATAAGAAACAAAAAAAATCAATATTTATTATATGTATGCGTCTCAGAAAATATCGTCAAATGCGTAATTAAGCATCAATTAAACGGTGTACGTCAAAGAAGTTGTTTGGAATAATAATAAGCTCGTGGCAAACGAAGACACGTTGATTTCCGCTTGGATTGCATCTCTGGAGGAAAATAGTAAAATACAAATGTCGCAGAAAAGAAGAACAAACCGAAGCTGTATCTCGGCGAGCAGCATCCGCATATCGTCGAAAACAGTTATGATTATCAAAGTCGCAATTTAGAATCCGAGACAAATCCGCAATTATATCTAAAGCTCGCTCGCCCATACAATAAATCTGCATTTATCTTGAATTTTTCACCATTATCGCTCGATAAATTTCTCCGTTGTGATTCCGCGATGACCGTCGTTTTTCAATCATTGATTTCGAACGGTTTCTCAATCCCTTGTGAATTCAAATACGTCGCCATTCTGGAAACGATCATCATTGTCGTCCGGGATTTGAATTAAAAATCCATTAAAACGTTTTAATTAGAAACCTCCGGAGTAATTGAATCTCGAATTAATTACGAATTGCTAAAGGAAATTGAAAAAAAAATAACACACACGATCGTGGTTTTATACAAAAAAAAAAACGAAAGTTTAAATGCCAATGAACACAATGGAGTTGCGAGTGTTAATTGATTGCATCTCATTTAATTACGACGCGCAATTTCATTTTGAGCACTTTTCATTTGGGATTAACGACTTTAATAAATATTTGGTATTCCGATCAGACTGTGTCCTTCGATAGGTGGCCTTTGAGCTAAATGCCAAAACCACATGCAACAAATGCAACGCAGAAACATAACATTCGATTTTTGCTCTAAGAATAAATCCAGTTAAAGAATTTCGTTAATTTAAATGTTCCTAATTTAGTGAGCAAGCTAACTGGTTTCTCGGCGTTACACAACACAGTCTGCAGGGAAAGAGAAACACAGTTCGCATGACATCAACTCTCGGCCTTTTTTCTTCGGAATTGATTATGTAATGTGTAAATTTATGAATGTAATAAAACCTCAACCTGAAGTAGGTGCTTAACTTGTTTTTTCTTCTACTTAAAGTTATTAATTTGAATTATTACTAATGATAGTGCAATGCATTTTAATGTATGATTTAATGTTTTGGTTTTCACACTTCATAACTGTGAGAGCTCAGTATAATTAAATCAAAGTGGAGGAATGTTTGATTTAATATACAGCATCTAATTTACTGTAAATCCAAAGAAACTCTTTCCTATTAGTTAAAATTATATTTTCCGACTTTTTTTTTCCATTTATTGACAGAGAGAAAAATAGTTTTATTTAAAAAAATGTCTATCAAAGTCTAGAGAGAAAGTTTATGGTTCGTATAAGAATATAAATTCACAATAGCATCTTCCTGGTAGGCTTACAGAATAGGCCATTCTTATCGTTAATGACCTTTTGCGCCAGGACTTTCTAATGCGAATAGAACCCGAAGCGTGAAGTCAAAACAAAACATATTTTCTGAGGCTCCACCGAAATTGTCCTTGCAAAATCTTGCTCAACTCGTTACGTAACTTAAGTGTATTAGTAGAAAAATAAACTAAATTACCGATTGCAGTGTGGTATCCAAAAATGAAATATGGGCCTTATTCGTATTTGGGAAACACGAGCACTAAGTGTACGCCAATTCGAGTATTTCCAACTAGCGTTTGGTTTTAGATAGACGTCAGCTAATTGGACAATACCAACCGCGATCGGATTTGGACTTCGAGAGTTACGCGACCCGCACTTCCAACAGCTCTGACACCGACTTCGCTGGTCCCGCGTCAAACCGCGTGCATCGGCCGCGAACCATTCGCTTACGTCACCGTGGAGATCTCAGGTGGGGCATACCTTATACCTTTAGACGCGTTAGAATGTGGGTGCACGTCTCACACTAAACTCTCTTTAACCATTAAGATAACGCTCACCAACTACCAAGAATTTTCAAGTAACCTAAGGTCGTTACAGTATTCATGGTACCCATTGTATATTCCTATGTAATATTGCTACAACATATGCCATTGATAAAAAAGAAAGCAAATTTCGATATCACTCATATCTGGCACTCTTTTAATGATATCAAATGATATAACATGTATAAAACTAATACTAATAATCCGTAATAAATATTAATTAGTACTTAATACAAATTTATTTTATTGTAATTGTATTGTAATTGTAATATGTTTTATTGAAATAGTTTTTCTAATTAGATCTATTTTAATACTTCTATTAATGAAATCTCGATTATTATATATATATTATAATTTATTTGAATACTATAGGTGGATAATGAAATCTACATTCAATAAATTTCTAATATCATTTTTATCGACACTTTTGAATAGGTTTTAATTCAGCCATTCAGATAACAACTTTTAGTTATATTATATTTTACACCAAACTCTATTTCAACATTTTTTTAGTGGCATCTTTCCAAAAGCTATATTTTCAATTATTGTACAGAAATTCCGTTATTAAACGTAACTTTGACCAAGGTATGACTGTACTTAAATCAAAATGTAAAAATGCCTATCTTCTTCCATAACTTCTTCATAAAATATACAAATCATATCATAAATATTATTTCTTATTAAGGGAACAAACATTTGTTCAAAATTTGATGATTTATTTTATTTGTAATTTGTCTGTTTCTTATAAAAAATAAACAGGATCTACTACTTATTATATTTATATTATATTTATTGGACAGGCGCAATTTAGAAAGCTTATTGTGGTCCAAGGCAGCTTTGGAAAATAATTGAAAATATTTCATCTTACACTAATTTTCAAGCCAAAATATTAAATGCATATAGCAAAATTGTAGTCGATAAAACACTTATAATACTAAATTCTCTATATAAAATAATTATAAAGTCTAGAAATTGGAAATAAATAATAATAATAATAAAAATCTTTAATAGTCACCAATTGTAACCAAGAGGCTATCGGGAAGTAAATAAATATTTCACAATTTACAAAATTTAAGTAACATGTGAAGCAGACTAATAGAATGGAAAACCCTAGGCCCGGGGGTCAAATCCAGCCCTTTACTTTTTTATGTTTATTTTAAATGATCTTGAATCAAAATTGAGACATTTTATAGAAAGATTTTTTTATTTATTTTATATACGTAAGGCAGAATTGCAAGCATCGTCAAAAGTTAATCTTTTCAACTACAACAAACTTTTTCGAATAATTCGTAACTTTGATATATTAACAATATTAATTTAGTTGAATTATATGAGCTAACTAGTAAGTGATAATGAGTTGTGTGATCAGGCGCTATGCCTACATGTATTAAATATTTTATTGAATGCTAATTGAACATCCGGAATATTAGTATTGTAATTTTTGAAACCGTTAGAACAAATGTTTTACCATACTCGTTGTTGGAATATTAAAGGTTGATACACTTAAGCATGTTATAAAACAATGAAATATAATTTCATTTACATCAATTGATTTCTAATGATTTACAAGTTAAATTAATATTTTCTGTATATTGGGTCAACATCTATAATATGTGTATTCAGTTGTCTCTAATAAACATTTTTTTTTTACATTTATACTAAAAAATAATATTATGTTTATATTTTTAAATATATTTAACCCAGTACTTTAAGTTTGATAACCTTGTACAAGCAAAAAAATATGATGAATAGATTTTACAGCTACGCATTTTTAATTGAGGATACTGATTTTGTATTGTCATTAATTATTCATCAATCTTAAATCCTAAGATGATCACATTTTTCTATACTCTTTAGTTGGTTGAAAAGATCAAAAAATACATTGACAAAAATTTTGTCCTAATAACATTTATACCAGTTCAAAATTAAATTAATAAATTATTGTAATAAAATTTAATTAATTTAATATGTATTTATCAAATTTACTATGAATTGTTTTTTTTTTGTCAAATATTTGTTCATATAATAAGAACGAAATTAAAAAAATATAGAAATAAATATGAATTTTAAACTAAAAGGGAAACTAAAAAAATATCTAATTTCATTCTCTGTATATCAGCAGTCGGGGAACCGGGGTAAATTACCCAAAATGGGGTAAATTTTTTGGGTAATTTTTCTAATTTCATCTTACCAAACTCAGAGAGCGGTTCTCTGACTACTTTTCAGATCTTGATGTACAAACTGTGAATTGGGTTTATCCTTTAATTAATTACTAACATACCAGAAGAACAATTACTATCAAGAATCTAACTTCCATCCAATACTGTATTCAATTTGAGACCAAAGCAAATCTTGTCGTCTTTTTGGTTGTCAAAGGCTGCAAAGGCTTTCAAAATTGCACATGAGGAGAGCATTTGCAACAACCTACCTTTGTGAACAAGGCTTTTCCACTCTAATGAACATAAAAACGAAAAACAGAAATCGATTAAACGCCGAAGACTGTATTCAAATTGCTCTTACATCAAAAAGTCCCAATTTTAAAGTAATTATATCAAACATGAAGCAACATCATTTTCCAAAACCTGAAGGGGGAAAGTTTTCAATTAATTTTTGTTTGTTCCAATTTAAGAATTTTATTTTGTTTGTCTATTACTATTTGTTACTATTTTCATGTAACTTTTTTTTTATAAATATGTAAATGCAAATTAATTCAATAAATAATGTTTATTTAAAATTTACATTGATTGTTTTCTATTCAGAATGGGGGGGATTAATATCGACTTACGCAATAATATTTTGGGGTAATGGTTAAAAAAGTTCCCCGACCGCTGCTATATATGATATAAGGATATTTTACTATTGAAAATTTGTCAGTTAAAAATAATATAATTCCACGTTATTGAATTTGCGTATTTTAGTAGGTTTAATGCGCGCCACTTGTAAACTACATTCACTGTATACAATACTTTACTTTCGCGTTAAACACTGTAAATCGCGGACTTCCATATATATCTAAACCACTTTCGACTAATTTAAAATGCTAACGAAACCAACAAATATAAATATACGTATCCGTAGGTACGTGTGTGGGTGCCGATTGCCGTTTTTAGTTTGGTGGAACGACCTCAAAGCCTCTTGATTCTTGAACAACATCAGAATTTAAATGTAATAACAATTGTTTCCGCAACATTATGCAAAGTAGAAATCTCACTAATTTAACTAGATTCGCAAGCTATATATGTCGATTGAAATATTTTTGAGATTCTCACAATTCTATAACATACGTTTTAATTAGATTATTTTTATTATTAAGTCAACAATAGTAATTGCAAAAAAAACTCTTCTTTATAAATATTCTTAAACTTTTAATAGTTACTATAATTTAAACATAATATTTTATTAAGTTATGTAGTTTTATATTTATTTTTTTAGTAACATTTTAACATTATGAATAAATATTATTATTATTTTTAATATATTTCTATATTTTATATGTAGTTAAATTTCTAAAACTATCAACGTCACTTAAACGTTAGGAGTTTCTAGTATTTATTAAATTGAATATACTGTTACTTTCTGAAATTGCCTTGACACGCACGTTAATAATTTGCACTATAATGTTTATTTCTGGAGTTGCATGCATAGTCTTATGTCCATAAAATGTGGATTTCCTTGTCACACTGAACGTAGTGAAAATTCCATTTACTGTTTCTTTATTTTCGTTATAACAAACAATTTCAAAATATTGTTATTGACAAAGTTTCATGAATAATTTGAAATTGTATTTCTGGTTTACACTTATTAAACTGTTATATTTGCACATAAACTTTATGGTATATTATTTCATTATAAATAATAGTTGTTGCACAATTCTTTCAAATTCTATATTTAAAAATTTTACCATGTGATTTAATTTTTTTTTTTCATTTTGTTATGATTGTGTAATATGCACATCTATTATTCAATAAATATTGTTTATATAATCATATTACATCATATCACGGTATCACGGTATCATTTTTTTCATTAACTAAAAGTAATAATCATTAAATGAAAGTAATAATAATTATATAAAAGTAATAATCAACCTTTTCCAATTGCATCTTTCGATTTTATCTAGAAACTTTACTCCGGAAACTTTTATGTATTCCCTAGATAATTTGTAATATTAGATGGATTGTCCAATTTGGTCAAATATATTTTTTATCAATATTTATATATTTATTTATACCAAATAATATTTATATTTATTGATTTTATGAAAAACTTTAGATAACAAGATAACAATTTCAAGACCCTTTTAGCATAAAAAAATATTAAAATAATAACATCAAAAAATTTAGAAATGAAGTTATCAATGCATCTCGAAAATGACGATTATTGTCCGCATTCAAATGATGATTTTCAGTGAAGAAAAACAAAAAGAAATTTCTATCGAAAATATATTAACAACCAAATATATTACCATTAAAGACTTTTATTTTTTAGCCATTGATAAATGAAAGAGAAAAATAAATGTAATTTCTCTTTCTATGTAATTTTACCGTTTATTTAATAAATTTTGCTTGTTATAAAAAACAAAAGGCTTTTCACTTTTGTTAATTAAGTTAGGGTTTCCCAAACTATGTGCCGCCGAAGTTATTAGGTGTTCGGTGAAAACCTGGAAGAAAGTAAATAACGATTTTTTTTCTGAATTAAGGAATAATTGTATTTAAAAATATTTGGTAATGTGTTTCTAATTTTATGTGATTTAGAGTGTTTAAAATCTTTGTTTTCAAGCAACTATTCATTAAATTATTTCTATAATTCAATAATACTGTTTCAATGTTTCTATACGTATAGATTTTTTAAAAGAAACCAAACTTTATATAACGTAATTAAAATGAATAAAATCTCTGTTTTAAATGTCGATTGTGAAAGCAAATGATATACGGCATTTGCATTCGCAGTCCGGTTTGCTTTCCTCCTTCTTTTTTTATTTGATTGTTATTACAGTGGATGTCCTCGCCACCAAATAAGGTAGCTTTGCGTGGTTTCACCCAAACGTACCCCGCAAACTCACCTGAACGTATCGAGCGGAGGTGTAACGGAATCCAGATGGATTTATCTCCATTGGGAAATCTAAAACGAAATGCTCGCTAAATAGCATTTGCTTTGCAATAAAGTAAAAAGAGAAAGAAAAGAAAAGAGAGAAATAAAAACGAGGAAAATTTTCTTCGCTCCCGCAATTCCTGGTGCTAATCAAATATTTATGATTGAGTTATACGTCCATTAGCAAAAGGGCGAACTCTTTATTCGGTACCTGTAATTATTGTATAGACTTTCTTTCGGCGCAAGAAATTACAAAGTATCAAATTACGGACCCTGTTATAAAGCCCACTTTGATTACATTAACTAACTAAGTCTCGCTGCAATTAATTTTAAATTACATTACACTTCACTTTTAAAATTACTTTGTGTGATCAAATAAGCACGAGTTGAATGGAAGATGATTCAAAACGTTGCATCTGATATTAGAATGTATTACACGCAATTAGAATTTAAAAAATGAACATAAAAACGAATCCATTTCGTAGTCTTTATATGTAGCTTAAATTCTCAGTATCTTGGGTCTAGACTAGACCATTGGAATAAATTTACATAGACCACAAAAAAAGATGTTTATTCAATTAAGTTTGAAATAAAGTATCGGGTAGTGGCCCTTCATGTATTTAATATTCTGCTTACAAAAGTTAAACAACGTGTAATACGGATAGTATTGAATCGGTGATAGCTACTCTTCGTCAAATGAATAATAGAATGAAAATTCGGCGGTAAAAATGTGACTGCATGAAGCAGCATTTATTAAATATTTTAAACTGACAAATTTTATGCTTTTTTCTTAAGAGTTTCTTCAAATAAAAATATGTGGTATTGCTCTGTTATAAAGCAATGGCTTTACTGAAATATATAGTTTAAACACTGATTATACATATTTATCTACTATGTATCCTCAAAAAGATAGTTGTAATTATTAAAAATTTAAACTTATTCACTTACCTATTTATTTAATGAATAATTAAAATTATTAAGTTTATAAAACATTAAACATTAAATTATTGCAATGAAAATTTAGAGTTTTCATTATTAATATATGAAGTTATTGAGTTGTATTTAAATTACTTTAAAATATATATTTATAAATTAATGGAATAAACTGTAAGACTATTTATTATGTTACATGATTCTATTAACAAAGAACCAGACTTAACACCTCACTCAATAAATTCGTATGATTACATTTCGACTCTATCAACAAGCCCATATGATTTTTAGGAAGTACCAACCTTCAGACGACGCCTATTAATATTTTATGGCAATCTGACGTTTAGTTCACAAGTTACAGTGGTTTTGGTGACGCTACTTTTGTAATTTTCAAAACAATGGAACATTTTAAATTTCGTGTGTTGTTAAAACATTGCTTTTTGATGAAAAAAATAAATCGTACAAGAAAGTTATCGAAATTAGAGAAGCGTTTTAATGAATATATCACTCTGCAGATATGTTGGCATAAGGTATATTATAATAAATAATTACAAATATTATAATGGATATTTTTTAAAGACATCAGATATTGTTGGGTATATTATTACAACAATAAGTAACAATTAAAATGTATAAGAAATGTTTTATCAAATAACCACCTTCTTATTAATATATAGTGATTTGATAGATTATGTAAACTTTATATATTTTTATACAGCAATTCCTCTCATAGTGGGGACAACTATTGTTTACATATCATAAAGATACATTTTCAATTACTTTTTTTTGTAGATGAGATACCAACGATGTGCATCTTTGAATCCTTGAACATCCTTGAATCTTGTGTAGAATGTTTTGCAACAATTGAGAACCAGTTAAAAATTAAAAATAACAAAAATTTGCACTATGCGAGGTATTGAATTTTGTAGCAAATTATAAAATAATCAATCATTGAAAATTTGTTCAATTATCACAAAAAATGAGCAGATGATGTGTAAAATTGTTCGATTACGACTATTTGTATATATAATTAAATTTTGTCGACCGATTTTATGACAAAGCGTTTTTGACCCAAATTATATTTTCAATAGTGAAAATTATAAAGGGCCAGCCAGCATTTTCCTGTATTACTTATAATATCATTTCAATACGGTATTGTAACAAATAATTTGATTTCGCTCTATTTACGGTCCAATGGGTGCTGCGGTCGGCTATCGATCGAATTGTTGCACAACTGCAAGGTTTTGAATGATACATAAAATGTGTATTTGTGTTTCACTGTGTTCGCATATTTACTTTCTATTTTCCAACGCAGAGTGTGTGGGCTAAAAATTATGCTCGAAACTAAATATTTCAGATCAATAAAAATAATATGTAGAACAGTCTTTAGTTATTGAATTTGAAATTAATAGCGTTTATTTCAGAAAGCAATGAAAAAAATAAAAAAATATAGTAAAGCCCTTTTTTTCAAATAAATCGTTGTTTTATTTCTATTTTTATATACTAGTATAAATATTGCAAAAAAAATGATTTGGTTATTCCTGTCTTGATACTAATTTCAAAATTTACAACCTTTTGATCGTAATAGAAATAATTTAGATTTTGTAAATAAATGTAATAAAATGATTTCATATCAATTACATTTTTAATTTAAAAATATCATCATCTGTAAATATGAAGATTGTATATAATATTGTCATTATCAATATAATTTACATCATAAATGATGATTATCATTTACAATTACAATTATATGAACATACAAATAATTAATATTTATGAGAGAAATGTTATGAATGGGAGAATGTTATAATTAGTAATGTATACATTATTTTGTTACTATAACAAATAAAACTCATTAATAACTAATATATGTATTTAAATGCTAATAAGTCAAGTGAAAGTAAACTTTTTAATAAGAAAATCTTATAAACTAAATGATCATTTAGAAATCTAAATAATTTAAAATTATTATTTAAACAAATTTAAAAAAAATAATATTTTTAGTTTTGATAAAAAAAAAATCAATCACATTATTTAATGGCTTGACTATTGAAAGTATATATTATATTTATAGGTACAAGTTAATAGATACAAACACATATACATTAAAAGGTCTAATAACCTGTTGTATAAATTAATTTAGAATATTTAATGGAATATTCTTTACAATAAAAATTATACAGTAGGTATTTGTAACGTAGGCATAAGCGAAAATAGTGCAAATAAAATTATTTATTAATGTTTTGGAATTGCA
Source organism: Nicrophorus vespilloides (assembly GCF_001412225.1). Lineage (NCBI taxonomy): Eukaryota > Metazoa > Arthropoda > Insecta > Coleoptera > Silphidae > Nicrophorus > Nicrophorus vespilloides. The sequence continues at coordinate 399,756 of NW_017100102.1, read as the reverse complement.
AAGCATGTGATAATAGGTTACTTCCTAACAATGAAAGATAAGCAACCAGTTGTTCTTTGAATATTAAAAATACAAAGTTGCCTACTTTTGATTACAATAGTTTTTAAGTTGAAGTTAAACCAAGTATTGATTTGTCGTTATATTGATTAATCATTTGTTGTTAAATTATTTTATAACATTACGTTCAGATGAATAATGTCAACCTCCGTCAAACAATGTAATTGATAATGACCACCAAATAGACATAGTGAAAAGTGAAGTATCTAAGTTTAATTAAATTTTAAATAACAAATAGAAATAGTTGTAATTTCTGTGCTATTTATAACATAAATACAGTGCATATATTTTTATCAACGTGCTTTTTTTTATTAAATTCTTAGATCAGAATGAACATTATACAACATAAGAACATAATGACATTTGGTAATTTATTACATAATTGAAAATATTTTTTATATTTAATACAATGGTAGTATTTTAGATCAACACATTTTAATTTATCACAAATATATGCTATAACTTTTCCAATAGAAAACAATACAAAGTTGACCATATTGAATGTTTTTCAGACAAGAAATTTCAAATTACTTTATTTCCATTTAACGTTGTATATTTATTATTTATTCAAAACAAATGGAATTTCCTTTTGTAGAAAAAATAACTTTTAATATGATATTATTTCCTTTTGAAATTATATTTTTTTTTTTGAGAATATTGGTCTTAAATTATAGTAATTAACTGTTTTATGTTCAAAAAGAATACCATGAAATGAGCACAAATGACGGATTGTGGCTAGCAACAGGAAATAGCGTTGTGCATCGATCCACGGTTCTCGAGGGTAGACGCAACTGCGTTGTAGGCCTTTACGTAAATGTTAGGTATAGTGTCCAGGTAGATTGGGATCACCTATTTCTAAACTCTAACGGACACAGAGACCAAAACACTCAAGGATAATTTCTCGTGATAGTAGAACACGACATCTATTTATATAATCCAATAATCCTGCAAAACTTAATGCTTTTTTATATTTTTTCTATTGTAAACCTAAAAACAAAAACTTTTTTTTGATAATGCTACCTAATCTGATAAGATTTTTTAAATGTGACTTATATTTTCTTAACAAATTTGATTATATTTGTATATTAATTAATGTTAATAATACAAGCTAAAACAATGCTTAGAATTTCTTTTGTGTTGAATTTCTGTGCAAGCATTGACAATTATAAAGTGTTAATCGTTATGCAATTTTAATCATTTATTCAAATTGAAACCCCAGGTAAAGTGCTATCTAGTGGCGAGTGGCAAAACTATGGATTAATAGAATTTTAGTTAAGTTACATTTTAAAGGTAGCTCCAGAATTACAAATTTCTGCTTTACGAATCATCTAGCAGATTAGGGTAAAGCATTGATTTATAATTCTGATGCCATAAGCATAATTAAAAATATATAATAATAATAATAATACGCTTGACTTTCTTATTCAGTAAACCAACGTTATGAAAAGATATAAAATTTTAAATTATAAAATAAAGTTTCTGTTACGAATGTATTAAATCATATATTTAAAACAGTTTATATGATAAAGTGAAGTTGAAAAATAATCATTTTTTGTATAATTGTACAAAACATCAGGATTATTGTGCAATTAACAATTATTAGGAAATATAGTTACATTAAATAAATGTCAATTCGTATATATTTATTTTTATAAAATCATTTCATTAACATTAACTATCTACAATTTGGCATTTCATTTATAATGAGATGATAATACTTAAAATACACTTAAGATCTAGGAACAAAATTATATTGAGACCTATGGCCGTTATACTTATTTATTAATGTTTTAAATGCAAAAGTAAAGCTGGAAACGAATATAATAAAGTACGAGCAATAGAGAAACCGCACATATTACAAAAAAGAAAAAAAATATTCAAACAGATATTATAATTAATCGTCATAATAAATAATTTGTACTAAAAAACGAAACAAAAACAGCTAGAAAATAAAAATAACGAAACAATTAATAGTAATAAAGCTGTCGTCGTTTCCATTCTAGTAATTTAAACAAAACGGAACGATGATAGATTTAAAGGTTCGCGGAGTAGCGAAGTAAACCACTTCCAATCATTGCATTTAGTTTACACATGTAACTAGACGAACACATATTATTATTAAATATTTGGCAAAGAAATAAGGATATATTTTAAAAAAAGGACAATGTTTTCGTCAAACAAAAGTTTCATATATGTCTTTTACATCTCACGTATCTTTGTGCATATTTCCTTCTTATAAATAAAGTAACATTAATATATGCACTTATTATTTTAGCCACAAACATTACAAAGGCAGTGAATATTTTTTTGTATATATATATATATATTGAAGGCATTTTAATCTATGAGCATTTTGTTTTTCTTTTTTATATATACGATTATAAAACTATTCGTTTTCGGATCATATCGTAATCGGAATTGCTCAAACTATGGTTCTTGCATATCGTTTTTGAATCCGCGCGGGAAGTCGAGATGATGACCGCGTAACTTCCTGGCCAATTCGTGAATGACGTCCCGGAATATCACGGAATCCACGTTCTCTCCCAGCATGTAAAACAAGAACCAGTCGCCCATCTTACTTTGGCGAACGATCAAATCGATGTCCTCTTTCTTCATAAGCCTGTACCTCATCCTGAGGAGGTACATCCTCATCCTGGGAGATAGAATAATTATGATCCTGTAGACTATTGTCAGTAGTGTAAGCATGGCGAGGAGTATGAACCAGAACCAAAGGAACACGTATATTTTCTCGTTAACTACATTCAGAGGTAAGATGCAGATCGCATCGTGGCGCTCCACTTCACCGGAGACGCCGTATTTATAGAAAGTGCATTTAGTCATTTTCGGGAACACCTGGATTATCGGATCAATGCGATCTTCCTGGTCGCTGTCCATAAATTCTAGCACTCTGATCCCAAAGGATAGAAAGGCACCGTCAAAGAATCGATTCATGAGAAACATTTGCCCTAAAATAAATATAAATTGTAAAAGTAACATACATGCTCTATATATAATATATTATTTAGTATCTGTAACTGTTTGAAGAATTTCTTCCTAAAAGTCTTTCAACAAAATGTTTTTTGAAATCACCAATCGACTAACTTGTGTAACTTTAATAAACTACAAAATTACATCTGATTAATTAATAATTCACTATGACATTCAGTGAAATGGTAAGTCTCCTGACAGATACAGATTCATCCATACCAAAAATATATGGAATTATGCATTTTTTTAAAGATTTTTTCATGCTAAGCCACTGCATATAAGTATTTCAATAATATTTTATAAATTTTGCAGTAGAAACGTCCACCCAGTAAATATATAAACAACTAATGAAATACAACTTTTAACTAGTAAAAGCACACATTTTTACAACTGACTTAATAGAAGATATACAGCAATATCTCGCATAGTACGGCTTTGAGAAAATACATTTTAATGTAGTTTTTTTTTTCAATTATAACGAACAGTTTGTAACATATTGGAGGAACCGATTATCCGCACTATTCGAGGTATTGCTGTATAAATATGCTTAGAGGATTAACAAAATTTTAAGTGAAAGAAAATGATGGTGGAGAAAAAAAAATAGAAATTAATTATTGTAAATTGTAAATGTTATGCCATTGTGAGACATTGGTGTAAAACATAAATAAATAAGTTGTAAATATGCATGACCTAAAATACTTGTATATCTTACCTATGACGTTTATAAGGGCTAGCACTTCACAAAAATAGTATTTATAGGCCCACCAATTGTGGTAGGTGAAATTCTCTAATAAGTAGTCAATCATGAGTTGTTTCTTCATCCTCTTCTCATTTTCCGCGCAAATTCCAATATCCAGATCCAACATCAGAGCGCGAATTTTTCCTCCTTCCCAGGACTTCCATAGCCATCTCGGCGTATAAAACAAAATGGCCTGAAAATAAGAACACATTTATTTAAATTTATTAAAGACAAGCAATGAAAATACGGAATTTATTTGACTCAATTCAATTTAAAATCAATTTACAGAGTATATATTGATACGGTGCTAGCAATATCAATCTATTTTAGGTATTATTATTAACTCGTATGTTTACACAGGCAGGCTAAAAAAGCCGTATGTATATTTTTTATTGGGGGTGTCCTTAATGAAACGTATGCACCTCGAAATAGAAACAGTTCCAGACATGTTTGGATAAACATTAACCTCTTATTTTAGCCCCCCAGTGCGATCATGAGGTTGGATATCTTTTCTTTCTGCATGCACGTGATGGTAAATAACGTATCGTACAAATCCTACCATTATTTCTTCACAATTTTCAATTATTTCAAATTTACAAAACATTATTTCATTATTGCAAATCAGCTTTATTCAATTATTAGTTTAAATGATTTGAACTTGTTTAAAACAAAAAAATAAAGTCATAAATTGGATTTATTAAATTATTATAATATCATTTCTGCTCAATTTCTATCTTTTTAATCGTAGTGCATTTGAATATAAAAATAAGTCACTTCAGAATATATATTTACGGTTACATAAAGGAATTTATATGAAAATTGAAATTTCGCATTATCCGGTACTCGAAGCTTTTGAAAGAATTTGAATTCAATTTATGTTACAATTTTATATGGTTATTTAGATAAAATACCATATGGAAATAGTCAGAGTATATTTAAGAATTTTGATATGCATTATCTACTAACTATTTTTTTAAATCGTTCTCTATTTATATTAAACTACTTTTGTACATTATCTCGAAATTACAAATTTTGGTATAGTTACGTAATTATTTTATTATACATATTTATGCAATATAATTTATATAAGATTCAACTTTTTTTTCAATTTGCGATGACTCTTTTGTGATAAATTTATCTATAAAAGTTTGTTTCCCAACAGATGACATTTTTGTGTACTAATCGTGCACATGTTCAATATTTTATAATTGGAAAATAACTAAGCTAAAAATAATCCAAAATAACAATCTAAAATGAAAGTATGTCATTAGGGTAAGATACAATAATAAAGCAATATTTATTTACGGGTTGTTTGACAGATAAAACTGAAAACAAATAAAATATTTTAATTGCTTCCATAAATCAGTAATTTATAATTATTATAATATTTCAGTCAACTGAAATACAACATTAAATATTGCATTAGTTGCTTGTTTTCAGTGATTGTGAATTTTTCACAATTATTACAAAATTTATTGGCTTTTCGATCAAAGTTTTTACCCGTATTTTAATATATCATTGTTATTTATTCAAAGTAATTATCCTGACTAAAAAAAATGAATTGAATTTCTACATATTGCAACAATATGAAAACAAATACAACACAAATTGGACATATATCTTGGTGTTATTATATGGGCAATAAGAAAATAATAAAAACAAATCGGATTCAAAGTTATATTAGTTGCCAGACAAAAACAAAATACTGCATCATACTATTCCAGACCAAATATTTTCTATATAGAAATACATACAAAAATCTGACTTTTTTAGAAAACCACTTTTTAGAACATCTCGCAAATTATTTTAATTGAAGGCTGAATAAATAATTGTTTTAAATAACTTCTTTAAATAAGCGATAACTCAATATGTATATCAATATTTTTATTTAAATTATTTGTATTTTAAACAAATTATTGTACACCATATTATTGCCCTTAAGTTTACATAATATTTTTAATTTGTTGATAGATTCTACAAGAATCAATAAGTAAATGAAATAAAATCTCGCCTTTGATTTTTTGCTCACATTAAAACAAATTTTGATTATTTAACTTTGCTGTGAAAAAAAAGTTTCAATAAATGAGATGTAAATCTCTTTATTCATATTTAACTCGACGAAATATTTTGTAATTTATAGATTGAATGACACGATCTAACACTTATCCGATATCATAGTATAAATTGTAATAAGATTGAGTTATTTATTCAGTAGCAAAACGTACGATCATACGTTGAACCATTTTATTGCACTTATTTGCTTTGAATTCTCCGAGTCAAGAGCGCAGAGAGACGGTCTGTTTAGAAGTGCGATCCATTGTTTAGCAGATTTATTTATAATCCGTAATGGTTAAATTTACTAGACATAGCTTTATTTTTTCCCTGTCCGTTTATATAATTCCTCTTTCAGCATTTGAGGGATTTTAAATGATCAGCTGCGGATAAATACGCCCGCGAAGAACATCAAAAGAACACATCCGAAATAAAACAATAATCGAAGTATTGTTTACGACTTTGAAATTGTTCGATCCACTTTGAATCTCTTTCGTATGACACCGTTGTTTACATAAATTCCAAGATCATTTCCCCTTGTAATCTTATAAAAAACGAGTGAAATTTCTTACGCAATTCACGAAAATGTTTGATTGCGAAAATCCTACAATAGGAATTATACAAGAAAATAGAGCAATAATAATGCTTTCTTATTCTGTAATTATAATTGTTCGAAAATATAAGCTGGAAGAAAGAGAAATAAAAGCAAACAATAAAAATATTTTAAATGAGGCGATCTTCTGTTCGGTTAATTAAGTTGAAGTATGATTTATTCTGGGCCATTGGGAACGTCGGGTGTATAGACATTGACGATTCAAGAAACACAAAATGCAAATCTTGTCTTAATTATCGAAGATCTGTGCCAAATGGGAGCCCAATTAAATTCCATTACAACAGCCAAAGTCTAATGCATTATATTTAGCTCTTCTACCTAAATAAAAAAAAATACAAATATCCTTTTTTCATTCAATTTGTTTTATAACATTTACTAAACAAATGTCCGGCCATAAACGTTAAATTTTAATGTTTGGAAATACAAATAAAAATTTGTAAATGGCTGCATTACATGTAATTTATATCAATCGAGGAGGCGCCTTTAAATGTTTTGGAATAATTTTGCATCTCGAGAAATCGACTGCATTAGATGAAATGCAGCTTGGGCATTAGGCCAAAGTGAATTTTCCGATTATTCGCAGTATTCGGAAGAACTTCAAAACGATGGATACTCGAAAGCTTTTCACCGAGGAATTTTAATTATTTTCTGCACAGTTTCTCATATAATAAAAGTTTGTATATACGTTTGAATAACCAATGACTCTTATATAATAACAATTGTAAACTTATTCAGAATTTTTATTTTTAACTTTAATTTTTGCTTAAATAAATATTATAATACATAAAATCGATTTGAAAATCACATTTATATCAAGGCAAAAACGTAAATTAAAATCTATTTATTTTTGCAAGGTTTATACGTTGATTTTATGACATTCGATCTCTTAGATTAAGTGCTTTTCGCTATTATAACTGTGTAAATTCATATTTCACTGCGAATAATAAACATATGAAAATTGTGTGTATCATAGATACAAATTTAGCTGATGAAATATTGGAAAATCCGTAAGAAAAAAAATTATGTAAATAATTATTTTTTTTCGAATATTTTAGTTATACAATTAATAAGGATTTGAGATTAAAATTAGTTTTCTTCGAAGCGTCGAGTTAAACAATTTTATAAATATTTTATACATTCTAAACAAAGAATAGAACAGGATATAATACAGGAATCATGAGCTGTTTCTTTGTAATCTAAATGTACACTATTATGTATCGAATTATATGGAACAAAAGACGTATTAGTAATCGATAGCACTTTTCTGAGAAACAAAATGATCTTTGTATGAAATATTTTTAAGTTTAATAGTTTAGTACAACAAATTGTTAATAATACAAAAATTTGTTTCCAAGACTCGAGTCCCAGATATGTCTTATTTTTGTTTATCATTCCTTCCATATGCGAGGTATCGATTGACTATAGTACAAAATAAAATAAATTCTAAAAAAATATTTTTTATACACAAATCACTCTTTTTGCTGTTTATTTTTATGCGGTTTTAAAATCCTTGAACTGAACTATTCAAACAGTATGAGGTATTGGCAAAACCGATTACTAGCCCTGTGCGAGGTATGTTAGATTTATACATTTCAAATAGTGGAACCAATAACATAAATCCACGTGCGCTAAACAATGTTTAAATTATAATATATAATGTTGCAAGTTTTAGGTTCAAAATAAAAATAAATTCGATAACGATATTTTACTATTTATATTTACCTGTATTAATAGGATAATCGGTGTCCATTGATAATAAATATGGTAATGCATGTTTTTTTCATTGCCAAGACTATTTTCAATTCCTGGATAAATAACTTCTTTCCCGACTTTTTTTTGGAATGCTCCGATAACGCTATACGTGGAACGGGTCCAACAGTAGGTGTCTGCGAATACGTTTATTTACATTCTCAAAATAATTACCAAATAGAACACGCATTTTATTACCCAGAAAGTCTCCTTTCGTTTGCGAATTCATGCACTTTATCACATCCGACCACAAATACTTGGTTAAAATTAACAAGAAACAAATTAAAATTAAGGTCGATGTGCCGGAAGTGCTGAGCGAAAAGCATTTGCTTCCGGTACGAAATTTGGAAATTTTAAATAACGATCCAAAACCGCGCACGTTGAACGGAAGATTCATTATATTAACAATTTTCGTATGATTGAATACTAGAATATGTTTCTTTAAGATGCGAACTTTCACTGAATATGTAAATTTGATATTTCCGATAACGATCCTCTTATTTGCACAGCGACGGTTGGACAAGGGGAGATTATTCTCCCGCAAGATGTGGATGTGTCATCGCGCAATCTTATTACGATTTATTTTCTTCTAGTATAACTCCGGCATTTGGAGAGATTTCGTGGTTGGAGTGATCTCCAAAGCTTTGGTGCTTTCGAACTGAGAAGAATATGTGAACATGTGTAATACGTATTTAGCTGGAAAATGTTATTTTACACGTTATTTTAGAACTATAGACTAAAATATAATCACGTTTTTAAGAAGGTTTAGGATATGTTTCTTATGAATATAAACATAGACTTAGATATCTATACTTGTATTAATTAAAAGAAAGGTAAATTTATGTCACAGCTATATCTCTAATTAAGTTTAAATAATACGTGCCGTTATTTATTGTTATGAAACGGTTGGACGTGATATATGGAATTCGTATACAGCGTATACAATACATAATACATTCGTATTATATTTATAGGATTGGATAAGGAACCTACTTTGCCGAATAAAATATAAATTTACCTAAATATAAAGCTTGAAAAACGCGGTGCGAATGCCTACGTTCACTTTCAACTAAATTGAAAGCTTCCCCAATACGGAAATGTCGCTTACTCAAAAAAAATCAATTCCATACACAAGCAAAGTGACTTCGGTTATGTATTCATCCGCCGCATACTTCTTGAAAGTAATACAGTAATAGAAACATGAAATTACATAAACAAAAGTTTCAGACGTTCAATTCAGCATATTTAAAGTTATATGTTCCTTTATTATATGTATTTGTAGATTTCAGAATATCCTATTCCATACTATTCAATATTTATGCGCCAACAAAATAGTATTGACAACTATAATCTTCCTAAGTAAGAAATCAATTTCAGATTTAAAAAGTTTGTTTTGCTCTAATATTTCGAAAAAAAATAACCTACATATTGTATATTTCTTAATTACAATAATATTTATTACAATAATAAAAAAGAAACAAAATTAAACGTTTTTCATACTACAATAATAAAACAAAAAGTTAACTGCTGCAAAGGGCTATTGACCATATGTCTTTCTGACCTGCATATTCTTATTTCGATTATTTTTATTTTAATAAATTTATTAACATATAACAATATTCAATAAAATACAACTTGTAATGATTACTGTGTTTTATTTTATTTTTGTATTGATTGCTGTTTTTTATGTGATTATTTGGATGTTGTTACAAAACTATGTATATTTTAAATTTAAACATACTATAATCTAATTTTATTCAAATTCAGTTTACCCAATTAAAAAAATATTATATTGCGACTTGATTGTTTCAAATGAGAAACATAATAAATAAAAGTTTAAAAATATGACTTCATTTTATAGTTGGAAAAATTAATTTAAAGTTAAAATCTGCATTTATTTGTATATTATTCGAATTGAATAATGATTATAATTTATATTAGCATTCATGAAAATAAATAAAAAAATAATAAAAAAGTATTTATAAATGAATACATTAACTAATGATTTCAAAATATTTTAAATAGATTAATATTTGGTTTAATATGTTAATATTATTTATAAATATTTGTTATAGTTAGCATATTTGTTTATTTACATATAATATTTTTGTATTCAATATTTTATTTATTGATAAACAAACATATGTGTATGTATATATCAAACATTTATTTAAATTATATAAGCTTTCTAATTGAGTGATAAATAATAAATGAATATACTATAAGACACTTTAAACAAACACAGTAACTTCCGCAAATTACTAAGAGACGATTAAGACTAAGTGAAGGGATTTTTTAATTTGCCCAGACTAACTGATTTTGTCGGATATAATATCGTTGGAATCATCTATATTATGTGCTCCATCGATACCACTCCAACCTCCCCGGGATAATTTTCATCATCAGCATCTTGTATAGTGGCTCTCTACATTATACCAGTAAAATAATTTTACTATTATTCATTCGGACAATAAAATCGTTAAACTTTGTTCATACTTTAAATAAGTTGATATATTATAAAAAGATAAACGTAGACATTTTTTTGTAAAAAAACAAAAAAAAAAGTATTGTATGTATTGATTTTATTATTATTTAAGTATTTAAAAATGTTTAAGTCATGAGTAATAAAGAAATAGGTATATTATTAAAGAAGCTCTATATCTGTCATCATAATAAATATTAGTGAATTTTGAAAAATGAGTTTGGGGAATGAAAATGGTAGATTTCCGTGTAATAAATCTGAAAAAGTGATTTGTTTATTATCGCTATCTAAAGAACGAAGGGAAGTTACTTATGATTCACTTAGGATAAATCTGATTGGCGCAGTTGAAAATTACGATTAGGTTATCGGTAGTAAAGTAGTTTGAATTAATAAATCAAATATTTCGTACAAGTAGCGTTTATGTAGTTTATCTTTAGGAATGAACGTGCTATATTTCTGAGGCTTTGCTATTATTAAATGAATGTCTGCAAGGCACGCTGATGTATGTATACTTAGGCGCGTAGCGAATTTGTACAACTTACTTGGAAGAACAAGCAAAAGCACACCCATTGATAATACTTGTAGAGTTTCTTGTCCTTCTCGTCCTTGGAGGTTTCGACTCCGGGGTAAGGCACTTCGACGCCGACCTTTTTGTTAAAGGCGCCTTTGACCGTATAAGTCGAGTGAATCCAGCAATAGGTGTTGAGCACATCTTCGGGGATATCTTTGGTGTGAACGCAATCGATGGGATTGCCGACGTACTGCCTTGTAGTCACAATCAAACTGAAGGCGAACAGGATCAGCACAGTGATTGAATAGTGGAGCCGGAAAACTGGCGAGTCGATGTGGATGCTGCTGACCTTAATAAGAGTTTTCAGGCCCCGGAAAATGTCCAACATCGTTCCCCCCTCAATCCTGAAGGATTTGGGACGGCGACAGGCACACTTTGATCACCACCAACATGGATTTCATCAGAGCAAAGGATTGGATTGTTAATTCATTATGACGGTTGGGGTTACCAGTCCGGATTTTCGATTTCCGAAACGCGCTTACTATTAATTAGCGGATGGTTTTGTTGTGAGTGTTGTTTAGATAAAGGAATGTTTTGCAATTCGTTCTAAATTTTACGAGCGAGGTCTTTGAAATGCATGTTTTCTTTCAAACTCTCCCGGTTTCGGGCATAAACAAATAGCACTGATTTTTCCAAAAGTTCTCTATTTTTTTCAGATATTTACTCCGTTTTGCATTTGAGTTTGCTTATCTGTTTTTTTTTTAATTTATTTAATTAAACGTCACATGTTGGATTTCCGGTTCCATCACTCGTTAATTGTAATTTCCGGAAGTGCACGCACATTAAAACGCGCCGCGTTCAGTCGACTCTTATGGGCGAAGTCGAAGACGTTTTAAAGGGACGGAATCATCATCCACGTGCAGCAGCACCACTCGCAACACCATTTCAACACGAGTTGTTCTCAAGCTTCTGTCTTACTCCGGTATATACATATATGTGTGTACGCGTGGATGTATGTAGTCTTCTATGTATCAGAAAGAGAGACCGTGTATATATATATATATATGTGTGTGTATGTGTGTGTGTTAGTGGATGCGTACGGTCGACTGTGTGTGTGTATGTGTGTGTTGATGCTGCGGACGCCTTGCGAGCGTCAAGACGCTTATTTTAATACTGACTTTCTTAACAGAGGGGCTCGCCATGTGCCGGCCAGAAACGGGCGAATGTAAGCCTTACAGTTAAAAATAAGAAAACTGGACTAAATACACTTTGGCAGTTTGGTTAAAACACTGCCGTTCTTCACGTGCTTCGGCAGGCTCTATCAATATCATTATTACAATCTTCCGTCTCATGTTTTCCAACTTTAATAATCCGAAGTTTTATATTTAAAATAGCACTGACGCAGATCGCTTTCGGGCTTACATAAATATTTTACACGGTTATCTGCAAATGATGTACATCAAATGCAGGATATATAATTCCCTTTCAATGTCATGCTATTACATGATTATCCTTACGCGATATTAATCCGTACGTGTATTTAAATGTGAAGCAAATTTCGTTTATAAAAAAAGAATATTGATTCCGTATTTGGCTGCCGCTTAACGATAATACTCATCGTCCTTTAAAAAAATGATGAAATTTTTTACATACAGATTTCAATATTTGTTCATGTCTATTTTTTTTATATTTAACTATTATATTAGGAATATTTAATGGTTTAACATGTTGCATATAAATAGTTAAGCTCTTTTTTACAAACATTTGCTTATAATCGATAAAGATAAATAAGCATTCACACGCTTTGTATTATATTTAAATAATTTAGTATCGTATTTTTAAATTGCCACTTAATTACGAAATTTATTACAATTAGGGTTTTCCGGCCATGTCCTAAACATTTAGCAAAAATATATAACAGTAATATCGCGGAATACATACCGCATAGTGCGGAATACACTCAAAAACAAACTCAATTTTAATTAAGCAAAATAAAAGTATATTAAAAATCTCCTTAAACATACATTTTATATTTAAGTTACATTTTTACCAATTAAATACTATAAATAATTATACTTATTATTAAGTATACTAAGGATATTTTAATTTTCTACTGTCCATTAAAATTATTCATTAAACATATAAGATAGTATATGCTAGAAACAAAATGCTTCATATATTTTTTGTTTTCACTTATAATTAATGTAAACACATTTTTTTCGTAAAATATGTTAATAATGATAATGCATGAGACTGTTGTATCACATTTTTCATTTACCAGGTGGAAAAGGTATTCTTCAAATGTATTTTCTGTGTGTTTTTGGATGTTCGCATCTCGCAATCTGTCCTACATACACTACCACATTCTAGTCAATTGCACGTGGCTTTCTTTTAAATGGAAGACAGTCACACGTGCTAAGTAATTAAAATTTATTATGCTCAACACTGCAGATTAATACAGGAACTGTAAGTAGTTTGAATATCTTAATAATAATATCATTTATTTCAAATATATTATAAATTAATACATATTTTTTAAATATGAATTATAAGAAAAGTAGACAGAAAGTATTAGGTCTATAGCATTTTGGCCAAAATTAGGCCAATAAACCAATAAAATAAAATAAAGAAGACAATATTTTTTTTAAATAAAAACCACATAAATTGTCTTTCCGCACTAAAAAAGTATTATGTCTGGAAAACTATAATAAATAAGTCATGGTTCTACTAATTATGAATATTATATAGGTTAAATATATAACATATATAATACCAAAATAAGACAAAACAGGAAAATATTCAGATAAATGAATTAGTTGTAGTTTCTGCAAATCATCAATAACATGTCATCATAACATCAATATTTTTTTAAGAAAATATTAATATAAATTTTATAAAGCAGTAAACTACAATATGTATAGTTAAAATAAATAAAGTATAGGAAACATAACATATTTCAAAATACTCGTTTTTTTTTACAGTATATTTTTTTTGTAACGCATTGTGCGTTAAATTTAGAAAGTAAATGAACTGAAAATATTTACAATGCTTATTGTTTCCGCTAAATCCTTCAAAATATTTACAGCGTATCTGGATATTTCAATGTTCATTATTATTACGTTTAGGTTTGCGTGTATTATATTTTGCATTATTTAAAAAATAAATATTTTAATTATTGATTAATTACAGAAGATTATAATTAATTGTTTCATCAGATTAACACGTTATGTATTATTGCAAAATTCAACTCATATTCTCCTGTGTTATCTGAAAATGCAGACAAAAATCTATAAAGACTTTTTTAATTCGTCTGCAAAGTTTTAATTCTCTGTCGAGTATAAAAATCACATAAGAATTAATGTATTGATTCGGGTACTTCAAAATTACCAATAGCTGCTTAATTATTACTCGTAGCATAAACATTGTTATTGTTTAAATGGTAATATAATTCATTACATACATATATCACAAAGATGTTTATGATAAATAAGAAAATATAAAAATAATCTTTGCCCTTTAGCCAGTCTATTAGTATATTTTTTTATTTTATGTTAGAATTTATTTATGTATAGAATGTACTTTTTTTTATGTATTGATGTTTGACCAATAAATTATTATTATTTTAAAAATAATCATTAAAAAAAAGATACTAGTAAATTCACAACTTCTTATGTACCATTTGGCTGTACCATTGGCTCCAGCATTATGTCATGTCTTCAACTTTAGTTTCTTTACTTAACCCATTTTTGCCCACTGTACCTGATTAGGTACAGCAGTATTTATTGAATTGTCGGCAATCTAGTGAGAAGTAGCTAAAATTTGTAGTTGTATATTTGTTTTTAAATATGTAAAATTATATTATATAATAATGAAATTAAGACATCTATTCTGCACGTAAAACATTAGAGTTAATAGAATGTCGAAGTGTCAGTTATCAAAATAACTGAGAAGTACTATTTCAATTTAATAAAATCTTGTTGTCTATTCAAAAATTATAACAAGAAATGCAAGGTATTGCTGTAATAAAATATTTTGCTACTTCTAGCAGTATTATAGTAAAATATTCAACTCTCCTTTAGTATTATTATATAATATTACAAAATACATTTACATTACTATATAAAATATAACAAAATTAATAAACACAATTAATTATAATTAATTAATTTAATTCTGACATTTTAAATCCTCCGGAAAAGAAATTTTTGTCATAGTTTACATTCACAGCCGTGTAGGATAAATATAGATAAGAGGAAGAATTAATAGGACAGTTACAACTTACACATCGTTTGCGGTCATTTCCTCAAAATGACATGTGGCATTAAACGTATGCCACTTTTCATCATATAACTTGAAGTACCCATTGCTTCTTATATTAAATAGACTAACAGGAATTTAAATATATTTGTCAAAAAAGGTAAGTCTGCTCCGAGAAGGCTATTAATATTACGCTTAATTGATTTTTTTGTAGGTTCCTTCCGAAACCGACGGAGGGGCAATTTCACATATAATTTATTATGTAATCACGCCACGTAATAATAGCCCAAGTTTAATTTAGGATCGCCAAAAAATATATAAACCGATAAAAATATATATACGAAACATATACCGTTTTTTCGGTTTTAGCTTTCGTCTACCAATTTTACAATTTCTCATAGATAAACTGTCTGGACTCAATAGAATGAAGTGTATCACTCAATTTCCACAAATAAAGCTACAAAAATATTTTCATTTCTTGAATTCCAACAATACAATTTTTAGTTTATTATATTTAAGCTCGAAGCTGATTTTTTATACTTATAAAAGTGAATGTTTGTGTTTATAATACGTGGGCGGCGTATCGCATCATGATCTTTACTCATGTGTGCTCTTTTTTTCTCTCTTGGTCTTGAGTCATGTTAAACATTATTACGTCTATTTTAAGATTAGGAGGATAAAGGATTTCTGGTGAGGAACCGTACCGTCTTCCCGTCTTCTATACACATTTCATAAAGATATTAGCGCAAACATTATAGGAATATATGTGCAACCCGCCAAAAATAAGCGTCGGCCTCCTAGGCGGCCGCTAGCGAAACAGTCCGAGGCTATTTTAATACACAACACCGATCGATTTCTTTTACATGATGAAATATGCTACTAATGATTTTATTGGACATAAATATTCTATTTACATCAATTTTCGTATGAAGTGAAACCGGCATGGTCAGAAATTGAAATAACTGCTTGTCCGACTAAAATGTATATGTTACATTATAAGCGTCTACTCAGTAAATGTATATGTATTTGAAAAGCAATTAAAAGTATTTTTACATCTAATTGATTTAAAAAAAATGCAGAAAATCAATCAGAATAATTTCAATTAATAATTTTATTAATAGAAAGGGTTTATACAAAAAAACGACTTTCAGAAAAACCGTTTTTCGAATCTCAAGTTTTCCACCGGTTCAAACCGGTTTTCGAATTTTCACAAAAAAATATAAACATTATTATCTATACAACATTTCCAGAAATATAAAAAAACTGTCACTTGCTGAAAAACTGTCTACTAAACTAAATTATACTAATACTAAAGGTTCCTTTTTTAGTAGGTTGGGGCAGAACAAAGAAGTCATATCTTCAGGTTATTGAAGATATTTATTGATTAAAGCTTACTAAAACCTTGGAACTTGGAACTTTCAGTTCTCATTTGTTTCAATTCACGTAACGTTTTTTATCAAATACTTACTTACTTAATAAAAGACATAAAAAAGTCCACAAAATGGTTTTTGCCGATCTTATATTGAAGTTGCGTGAGATAGCGGACACTCTGAAGATATCACCATTTTGAATGAACATTTGAGCATGAGAAAGCTCGGTCCGTAATGGGTACCGCGTTTGCTCACAGTGGACAAAAAAAACGAGTGCTCGCACTATTTGGAGCTGTTCAAGCGAAATTAAAATGATTTTTCAACATGTAACAGTGGAAGAGACCTGAATCCACCACTACACTACAGATTCAAAAGAATCGTCGTCAGGTGAGCAGACAGCAAATTAAGGTAAAGTTTTGGTCTCCGTATTTTGGGATTCGCACGGAATTTTATTCATTGAGTACTTTGAGAAAGTAAAAGCCATCAATATCGAATCATATATATTTATTATTGCGTTCGAAGGAAGAAATTGCAAAAAACGATCACAAATGAAGAAGAAAAAAAGTGCACTTTCACCAAAACAATGCACCGTGTCACAAGTCAATCAAAATGTTGACAAAAATGCATAAATTGTACTTTGAATTGCTTCCTCATCCACCGTATTCTCCAGATCTGGCTCTGGCAGATTTGGCTCCAAAGAATAAACTGAACCGTCTTTTGTGGTCAAAGAAAAATTGTTCTACGAGAAAGCTATTGAAGTTTTAGAGAAGTGTTGGAATTAATGTATCACTCATGAAGGAGATGTTGGTGAATAAAGTCGAATGTTGCCCAAAAGTTGTTGTTTTACTTATTGAGTGAGGTGTTATCTATTACTTTTAATAATATTTTGCAGAATATGTATGCATTGTACCATAAGGGTATACATTGTATATGTCAATCTACCAAAAATAGATCTAATTTTTGGACATTCTAAATTTTAAAGCATTAGATAGTTATAGCTTATTTAATATACAGTGGTGCCTTACACAACGAACTTAATTCGTTCCAGGAGCAAGTTCGTTATGCGAAAAGTTCGTTATGTGAAACGCGTTTTCCCATAACAATACATGTTAAAAAAAATAATTCGTTCTGTAGCATAAAATATGGTAAGATGACATAAAAAAAAGATAAATTTTTTGTTATTATTTTTATTTAGATACATCTAAAAACATAATGAAAAAAAAATCGTTGTAATGATGAACGATTGCTGCGACACGTGCGTAAGTTAAGTTACTGCTCAGTGACTAACGACTGCCTGCGCGGAAGGATGCAATAAATCGGCAGTGATCGTGTGAAGTGGGCGACTTCGTTGTGTGAAGCGAAGTTCGTTGTGTGAAGCGAAGTCGTTATGAACGAAGTTCGTTGTGTGAAGCGAAGTTCGTTGTATGAATCGTGAAATGAACGAAAAGGAAGTTCGTTGTGTGCAGCGTTCGCTGTGCGAGGCGTTCGTTATGCGAGGCACCACTGTACTTATTTTTCAATTATTTTATATTTTTCTACATACATATTTTATAATTACATAAGCAAAGTGTAATATGTTTTAAATAGATATTTTTAATATGATTAAATAAAAAATATTAATGAAAACTGTTAATAATGTGTGTTCAATATATTTACCTGGAAAAACAGCATGAAAGCAACCCATTGATAGTATTTCACTTGCTTGATGGAATTCTTATTTCCCGCCGCTTGTGAGTTATCAACTCCAGGATACGCAACCTGTGATCCTTGTTTTTTTACAAATGCATCAATTACCGTATATGTTGAATGAATCCAACAATAAGTATTTAGAACATCTTCTGGTATATCCCTAGAAAGAAAGGAAAATAAGTATTAGTCATATTTTTTTTTGTATATTATGTCTCTGACTATTATAATATTATTTAACAATTTTTATTAGCCCTAATTTGGCCAATGGGTTATAGAAAATAAGATTGTATTTCTAAATATAAAATTAATATGTTGAATTAATTTCACATATGTTATTATTAGGTTCAGAATATAAATATTTATTATTTTCTCTTTGATTTTCTGAATGTCATCTACTCAACTTATATGTAAATAAAAATAGAATGAAATAGATTAGATAAATATTTCAATTGGCTGTAAGTTCTAAAGTAGGATAACTTCAAAAGTCTTAGTTTCGAGTACATCATCAATCAATAATTGAATGAACATATCTCGTCTAATTAAATACATTTATTGTTATCTAGCACTGGAAATACTGTTTTATATTATTTTCATAATTTAAAAAACAATGTTTATTATATTAACCAGCAACATTTAATTACAATGCAATGTTAAATTTATTTATATCTTATTTGTTATTGTCCATATTATCCAAAGATTGGATATAGAAAAATTAAAAGACAACAGTACGCATTACTATATAATACTTATTTAAATTAGGATTTTGAAAATTTTATTTTTGATATACGGACAAATATAAAATACAAATACTACCTATAGGTCAAAATGGTCCGTTTAATAAATATTTCAAAAATAGAACAAATTATTGATTTATTTAATTATCGATTTTCTCAGTTTTGGTTCATGGCAAACCAGAGTTATTCCACCTTAAAATCCAAATATTGATAATGAAATCTCATGCTTCCAGTGTGCTTGAAATTCTGATGGAATTTGCCTCTTGTTCTTCCTTAGTGATTATGCTTTGATCACTAAGAAAGTATTAAATTTCATTTTCGTAATTAACAGGAAAGTACCAATTATCAGTTGTTATGTTCCTATTTGAATTTATTGGAAAATACTCTAGACGTAATATAACTTGGTTTGGATTGGGAACTAAAGTTTTAGCTGAACGTAAGGGTTTCTCATCAGTATAAACTTCTGTATTACACATGTAATTTGTCTTGAAATCAGCTAAAACTTGCAATTTAATCTTATTCCTCCAGCCGCGACTGCTTTGCTCATACTGGAATAGGTCAACCCTCACCATGAAATTACAATAGAAAGCGAATGAAGTCAAATATTAGTTAGGTTACTCTGACCCATCTGTAGTAGTTTTCTATTATTTATATATAAAAGAAGTGAGTATGCATATTATAAAAGTATTTTTTTAAATTATAAATTTATTAGCAAATTACAATTTATTTTTTTTAACTAAAAGACTTATACTTATAGTTTGTCGAAAAATATAGTTTATTTAAAGAAAATAAATTGATATATTGATTAATATCGACCCGAAAATATAAGCTTTATCGTATGTCAGCATATTGAGATTCATTAATTAAAACAAGTTCATGTACAAAATAATAAAATTAACAATTTACTTAAAATTACTGTTTTTATGAATAAATAATGAATAATCAACATCCCGGCACCTCCACATTATTTACTTTCAAAAAGTAATATTTTTGTTTGGATCAAATAATATTATGTTATAATAATTTATCCAACATATAAGAATTATTTTTATTACTAAAAATATAATAATCGACTTACTTAATGGAAGGTGTGGTTTTTATGTTGCATAGTATCCATATCTATTTAAAGTTTGACAAGGAAGAAGCCTTGTAAAATATCACATATTGCAAGCTGAATGAAATGTTTATTCAATCGAAATTACAAAGTCTAATATTTCGCACAAAAACATTTCTTAGTATCTGGAAACAACATTTTTTGATGTTGTTGCCAATTACTGTTACACCGGAAAGAAAAACAAACTATGTTTGGGAAATTATTCAGCCTCAAACAACAAACTGCGAAATTGGTCTCTTTTTGCAATTTATTGGTTAACAAACAGTTGCAACTGCGAACAAATAATTTAACTAATACAAGTTCTGTTAACGAATATCTTACAACAAATATATATTTGTAAAATTCTATTTCCTCCATTCCCGTAAATTGATGTTCGGTTAAATAACAATTTAGTTTGAACAGAATATATTAGTAAACCGTGATATCAAATAATTGTTAATCGAACAAACTAAATATTTAACTTTTCCTGTAAAACTTGCTTATTTTATTTACATCAATCTTGTTATTACTTCATAATATTTAAATTTATTGTTATAATTAAGAAATAATGTAACTAACGCAACTTACATAAATATATGAAATAAAATCCTATGAATTAGGGTTAATAATCAGGCTAGAAGGTTCTGCTAATATAACCACACTGTTTAAAACCGCACTAATCGAGGAATTAAAAACCTCATGAAAATAAACGGCACAAAAAAAAAATCTACTATATAATGTAAATGTAAAACATACGATATTGAAAAGTTTGTTAACACACGAATACTTGATACATTTCCGTTTCCTCTTTGTAATCTAAATTTACTACAATATTGTCTCTTCCACTTAAATTGAACAAAGCAACTTTGAAAGAAATTTTCTTTCATTAACAAAAGAAAATACGCGGAATCGTAACTACGAAAATACAACCTATTTGCTTCTAAATTATCTTGGAAATGAAATCAATAACATTGAAATGAATCATTTACAATCATTAGACGAGAAAATAAAGCATTGTTATTGATAGACATCAATTGTAATAACATTTACGTAAGTTCCATTAACATCTGCATTTTTATTGCATATAAAAGAAAATATTTCGATAAAGAATTTGGCCGCTACCAGTTTATTGGAAAGTCTGTCTGTTAAACACTGATATTTATTGCTGTGTAACTATTAAAATACTACAGAATAAGATTAAATACAATTTCGAAGTATTGCATAATTGAAGTTCAATTATTCAAATTTAATTTAAATGAAGTTTACACTGTCACAAATGTTTATATATAAATATATATATCAGTGTGGGGATAAGAATTTAAATGAGAATTCTAGGTTAACTAATTTTGTAGCTCTAAGCTCCACCTATATTAGAGCAGCTGGACTAATTATTAATTCGGGAATGGATTTGAATATACAATCAAATTATTACAGAATTATACTGAACAAAATACATTTAACTATTAATATGCACATAATAATTACGTACATAATATCAGATATATTAACAGTAAAAATCTATTTAAGAAAACCTTTTATAAATCAGACAATGCACATGTAAGTAAAAGCGTTGGTCTTAATATATGTTTACATTTATTTCTCCCCTTTTGTCCGTCTGAAATTTCATCCGCATAAGCTTAATAATATTCTAATGGTTAGCGTGCAATTAACGATGAATTCAATTTGGTATTCGATTTCAAGTTTAAAGCTATAATTATTATTTACCTTGTCGATTAGTAACACACATGTGGGTTATATGCATTCAAATTGGATCTAAATCCGTCTCATTCGTGTTCTTTGAACTTATTTCTATCTTCTGTTTCCATTCAACGAATAATACACACACTGAATTAACGAGCTCATTTTAAAAATAAATATGGTGAGTTTATTGCATTTTGTTGCTTCTAAGAACAATATTAATTAGATAAATATATTTTTATTTTATTTCAAACAATTATTTAAAATTATATATATTTCATATGTTATTGATAATATTCTTAAGAAATTGTTTCAAATGTATTTATTTCTTATGTTCTTTTTTTATTCTATTTTTATTTTGTTCGTTTTGGATTATATATTTAGATTTTTAGGTTAATCTGATAATAGTATACTCGTAAAATTTGCATAAGCGTTTCTGAAGAACAGCATTTCTTGACACGCGAAAGATTAAACCTTCAAAGATAAAACAATCAATCGATTACTATAATTATATACACATATACAATTATTTGTAATATGGATATATAGATATTTCAATATGATTGGATTTCGTTGTTTATTCAGATCAAAAAATAATAGAACACAGCACTCGTTCAAAATTTACAACTTCTAGAGTTACAAATCTTCATATTGCAACAAGTTTGTAATAATTATTAAACTATCTACAAGGGACAGTTAAAGATAGTAGGAATATTAAATAATGGCAATTCCATAAATTCCAAATTCTTCTGTATAAATTATTTGTTATCAATAAAAATATATTCTTTCTTTAGTAACAGAACATCAATTTTGGTGATATTTAACTTATTTTTTTTATTTAACTGTGTAAAATACTGATTTTGCAATTGCATTATATTCGATTATATTTCTACGAAATGTATGTAAAAATAATAATGGAGTAAAACTAAATTAAAACTGAGGCCATCGACCTAGGGCTGTACGGCCGTATGGCAATTCATGTGCGCACGAATTTTCGTGTGATTAACACCAGAGCAGACTTAAAAACCTCCCTAACTAAATATGTGTAAACTACATTGTTTTACCAGTTAATTTTTGTTTATTGCATTTATAAATTATTGTTAATACTCGATTTAAGTGTTTTATATGTTGATTTTTAGTAAATAATACATATTTATGAAATCTAATTGAATAGTTCCACAAATTAAATATAATTGTGGGAAAAGATAATACGTTGCACGTTGCATTTTTTATTTAGTTTTGTTGTATGTAATTATTTATTTAATTATATTTTTTTTACAATTATGGTTGTATTATTTTATTTGTTGTAAATATTTATACATTTCTTTAATTTACTTATATATTATTATAAAGTTTATTACTCAATCAAAGTATTATAAAAATAAGGTTAAGGCTGCTAAAATACAAGTTATAAAATATACATCCTGCTTTGCCTATACAGTGTACATTTAATATTATAATCAATGTAGTGTACTATTTGTAAGATTTTACTTTTTTAACAGCGAGTTAATTTACAATTTTTGTTTTTACTGCATACACTCAGACAATAACCGGCTCATGGTACGCTTTCAAATTAGTTATTAGTTATAAATCATTATAAGCAGACTGATACATTATTAAGCAAATATTGATGTTATAGAATTAAAATATAAGTATAAATACATTTGTTTACGTGCATGTTATAATTTTAAACGTAAGTCTGTCTCGTAATGAATGTGCAAATTCATAAACAGTTGTTGGATTTAGATACGCTAGCTTGATGTAACTCATGAAAATGATAAACTAACTGAAATAATACATACCTAGTATGCATGCATTCTATGGGATTCCCGACGTATTGCCTTGTCGTGATAGCAATAGAAAATGTTACCAATAAAATGACAGTCGCGTTGCTGTGTAGTCGAAAAATTAATGAATCGATTGTCACATGATTGATCTGCAACACATAAATAAACATTAAATCATATATTTTAAAAATAAAAATAAATAAAGAATTATTGATGGAAAATGTATGATGTAAATAAAATCATGAATCATCGGGTTTTGGTTGTAATTCTTTCCGTTATATATACCTTAAAAATAATGTGTAAGACATATTTTACGACATAATTTTAGAGCGCAACAATTTACCTGTTGCTTGAAAAATCGATTATATAAGTAATTGTTATATATAAATTTATACATATATGTAAACTTGATGTTTATTTACTATTATTTAGTAGTAAGTAATATAATATATAAGCACATTAAATTGTTTCTGAATATATGCGAAAACTTGATGCGTGAGTTATGCACGTATTTTTGTAAGTGAACGAACTGAACCAAGATTTCTATATATAATTCTAATTAATATATTAAATGTTTATATACCTGAGTAAGAGTATAAACTCCTCTTAATACGTCCATGCCTGGTACTCCATCCACAAATGACCCTTTACGTTTGGTGGAAGCGCCCCGGAAGTCCTGAATACTACCGCGCGTAGCACGCAGTCTATCTTCAGCAGCGAAGACGCGATCCCTGTCTCTGCCCACCAAGGACACGACGCGCGACAAAGGATCATTTCTTATTGAGAACATCCGATCCTAACAACTTTCCACTGAAATTTCTTCAGTAAAAAGTGAAAAATCTGAAAATAATTATTATATGATTAAGCACAACAACATTCAATAAATCTTTGTTATTTTGATATGCAAAAACCTAACTTTGAAGTAATTCGATTTGCAATCATGTTTGACAACGGCAGGATAAATTATAAGCGAAGACAGCTGATAACTAAAATAACATATGAAACGATAAAAAGAGAATTTAAATATACTAAACGAATGTGTATCATATTTATTTAAATGGAACTTAGGTGCTGAGGCAATTTATTTTTATTTATGGCTAATTTACAAATGAATCTAAAGTGTGTTTTCTTCTTCGCGTCTCTCTTTTTTTTCTCCGCGTTTAATTTAAACAACATTCTATAATTGTACATTTGTTTGTGATATATATATTTTTCTTTCAAAATGATGTAATTTTTGATATAGCAATACTGAAGTTAGTGTAGCAGAAATTTTAATTTACTCTCAAACTGTTATTGACTACAAGCGTAAAATCGTCCTTCGGCGAGCTAAATAAAAGCCATTGTTATTATTAAACCGTGAAGAATATAAAAGTTAAAGATAGACCACCCCGGAATAGTGTTTGTTGGTTCTGGTCATTGATTTTTCATTTCAGATTAACAATGAGATGGAATTAAGAAAAGAGAAGCGGATATAAACAGAAGTATTTATATATCTTAACTCACCTGTAATGCAGGTAAAGGGTCGAGTAACAAAATAAATGCGGTACTTGTTGTTTACTTTATGTTTTCCTTTTAATCTTAAGGTTGCCGTGAAGCTTATGCGACCGAAACTGAAATGGCATTTCTTGTGGGGGAGTCTTAAGCTTTTGAACACTTGTAAGTCGTCCTTAATGTTAATCAATAATCCGTAAGTTAATAGTATTTCGAACTCATTTGATGCTTTTTTTTAGGCCAGTGAACTAAATTATATATTAATTCCATTTTGGTTTGAAAGTTTTTCTATTTTCTTGCACTGAGAATTACATGTTTTTTCTTTACTGTCTTCTCGTGGCTACTGAAGGCGCGCACATGCCACACTGTTATGGGGAACTATAGTTGCAGTTTCATTTGCTTCGCGTTTTCCAGCAACCACTGGGCGGTCACAAAAAATCAAATTTCTATTTTCGGTACAATTCCCAATTTTGTATTGTGAAAATATTTTGTCCAAGATGCTCGTCGAGGAGAGTGATTGGATAGGATTTTTGAAGTGGTCGAAGATCTGCTAATCGCGATGGTCGGATTCCCCCCTTTGGACTTTCGCTGCGCTGTTGTTTATTTTTAAGCACGAGGCAGCAGCCGGTAGGAAAATTAGACTCCGAAAACTGCAGATAATAATATTTTTTTCTGAGCCCTGAAAGTACAAGCACGTGCACGATGGATAAATGTTTATGAGCACCAGCTTCTGTTAATCATCAACGATGTAAACACACTAAAATCCATTTCACCAGCTCTACAAGATGCAACTTCTCCGACCAGATACCCAGAAAGCATATTTAAACAGGAATTAAAAGCTGAAAAAGTCATTAACCATTCATTCAAAACTGAACTACCTTTATATAGATGTGTGTTTGGTTAAGCTTTACTTATTTTTAACCAGATCCAATGGATTAAATAGCGTGATACATTAGTTCAGAACCAATTCAACTTCATTATGTGGTAACTGCTTTTGCATCTGATATTTTGGACCAAGATAGAGATATAATTTTAAATCGACCGACATATTATGTTACACTTAAAAATAGAAACGTTCCACAATGAATATAGAAATGACAACTCATAAAATATATATATATATTTTTCAATTTTTTTTATATCTATTAAACTGCTTACTTCTAACATGCATGTATTATTAATATTTTATATTTATAATCTCATTTACCCTTAAATGCCCCAAGTATCAAAGTTGATACTTGGACTTTTAAATCGAATTCTACACTTGCAATTGGTTTGTTTTTAATGTATTGCAATAAATACATTGATATTTTTTAAATATAATTTGGAAAATCAGGCTTTTAAGGGTTAAACATATAATAATTCTATTTACATCTGATTAATTGATATAATTTATATACAGTTTTACTACATAATATGCATAAATACTGTTTAATCACTATTTGAGATGTGGCTGTTCGTCAAACGTAGCCTTAAGAGGATGTTACAACAAAGATTAACTTACCTCATATTCTGCAATTATACCTATTTACATATCGATTTACATAAAAACAGCTTGATAAGCTGCCATTCCTTGCAAGGGAGTAATTGCACTTTGTACGGTAACAATCCGAGGCAGATTTAGGTCTTTATGGTCTTTATGGGCTCCAGGGTTTCCAAACAATGTTAGGGCTTCCAAAGTTAACAATCCTCTTTTGGAAACAATTGTATATATCACAGGTATCCAGATTTTTTGCAGCAAGAGCCATACCTAATATTGGGAGGCGCACCCAAAGTTTGAAACAAAACTCTTGAAGAGCTCGCAAGCCACAGTTTGTCCACTCCTGTTATATATTATTTACTAAATATGATTATCAATGGAATCCGTGTTAATATTATTAGACTCCTTAATAATCTCCTCATCTCATACTATTGATTTATTTTTCAATGGGACAGGTAATGGAAGCTGTCATCTTGTGTGAAAGTGAGAAACTGGCTAAATACTCTCAGTTCTCGTCGGAACTTTCATGTTTTTTGTAAAATTATACATTATAAACATTTGGGTCTATACAACTACAAACAAATATCCGATTGAAAAACGCTGTTATGGATCATTCTAAAAACATTATCTCAATTGGTGGTTTTCCACGTCAAAATTACGAAAATAGATTATTTGAGTCTATTTGATTCAGCTATAATTTCACTAACGACGCAATTTACC
Source organism: Nicrophorus vespilloides (assembly GCF_001412225.1). NCBI lineage: Eukaryota > Metazoa > Arthropoda > Insecta > Coleoptera > Silphidae > Nicrophorus > Nicrophorus vespilloides. Next base: position 372,246 of record NW_017100102.1, on the reverse strand, counting down.
ATAAAGAATATTATTTAATTAATTATCTATATCTTTTTTTCTTTATTTTTATAGTTATTGTAAATAATTTTAATATTATTTTAAAACTAATGTAATATGTAATTGCAGATTATCATTAACTATCAAAAGGAATGCATTTTGTAATTTAAATTTATCCGCATAAAGTTTCAAATTCCAAACAAGTATTCTCTTACTGAGTTTTGAACAGGCTTTATTAACAAATTATGTCCGGAAAGCGAAGTTCCACAATATCTGTTATATATGTTTTTGTAACTTTAATTAACAAGTTTGATATTAAATAACATGATATATGTACTATCATATCACATTTGCATTAATATTTAAAAATTTTATCATAACAAATACTGCAACTGTAAATAAGAAAATGCACGTTAAATTCATTATGTGAATACTATTATGATTTTTTTTCCTTCCACCTGTTTCTTCCCTCTAGGAAGAGCCTCTACCATTTATCTGTATCCTGTCGACGCATTACGCCAATCGCAAACTATTATGATTTACCAACTTCTTTATGGCTGTACTGAATTGCAGTTGCAATATTCAGATATAGGCTATATGAAGATGAGTATAATTGGTTGCATTCTATAAAGAAGACTAGATGCGACCATGTCAACAGAAAAATTTGGATGATAGTGTAGATATCTGTAATGTTTTTTTTTTAACTGAATCTCCATCTATGAAAGGACTTTCTAAACTTGAAACTATGTATTATAAACAGATAGGTTAGGTAAGAAAACAGTTTGTTTCAAATATTTTATTTTGCCTAAAAAAAATTGTATCGTAATTAATGTTTCATATAAGAATGACAAAATTGCATCATACTGTTAAATCGAACAATATTCGGATGAAGATGCAAATATCATATTTTTTTTTAAATTACTTGTTTACTGTGCAAAAAAAAAATTGTATGATACCATGTTTCGTGTGTTAGTCCATGACAGGGCCGCATTAAGTTGTCTTAGGCCCTACGTAAATACCCTTCGCTGAAAGATAAGAAAAAACAACTTATAGTTTAGTAATTTTCAATATAAAATCATATTTCACAGAAACAATGTATGTTCAAAAGGGGGCCGCGGACCAAAAAGTTTGAGAATCACTGATTTCCATAATTGACTATTGAATTTTGTTTAATTATTTTTTTCTTAACTTATCAAATACATATTTTTTATCCAACCTTATTATCATATTTCTAATAACAACAATATAGTAATTCTAGATACCGTTGAATGAAACCACAATTCCATTCAGAAAAACCTCATGACTCCCGTAATAATTGTTTATTTTGATACAATGCAAGGACAACAGTCACCATCGATCATGTAACGACAAAATTAAACCACGTACCAGGATACCTATTATTAGATAAAAGTAACATTAAGCGTAATTACATAATTCACTGACTGTTATATGGACACGACACTCAACCATCAACGACTTCCAGAACTGATTAAAAACATTATTGATAATTTGGTTGCCTATAACTTTATATAATTTCAGTTATTTTATTAAGCAACATCAACTGCATCACAAAGATCGGATACAAAGGGAAAGTTCTAATTTCAAACTCAATTTTACAAAAAATCTTAGCATTGTAGTGTGTAGATTAACATCAGTAGGACCAAAATTATTAATAAATATGTTACATTTTTTTCTGCAACTGACGCAATGCGACAGTACGGTAAATGGCGGCCTCCGCCAAAGGGAAGGAGTATGATGAAAGAAAAAAAGATGTTTCCTTATTTAATTACAACAAATAGCCGTAAACATAAAAAAAACGATTTCTGAATAATTCAAAAACAAATATTGAAGAAATAATAATCAATAAAAGAAATTAACGTGAAGAGTGAACGTTGTTTAAAATGTTATTATGCATGTTATAAACAAAAATATGTAACAATTGTACTAAAATATTATTCTCCTTATTATATTAATATAACAAACTAATAAATATAACTTAAATACACTTAAAAATATACATATGTTTAATATAAATATAATAGTAATGAAGCTAAATCGTGGAAAATTAAATGAAATTGGTTTCTTAAAAAAATACTTTTTATAGCTTTTTTATTGGTGGATTTACTACTTCCCTCCTGGAGGAGTTTACGGCTGTATATGTTACTTGTTTTTTTTTATTAAAATGTTAATTGTCTTCTGTACGCTTTTTCAAATGAATACTTTCTTCGCTACATGCGTTTGGTATGTGCAATAACGCAGTCGTAAATATTGTACAGTAATAACTAAATTGCATTTGGACTAATTTGACAGGTTTCCAGATAGATCGTAATCGAAAACGGTCATAATCTTAATTTCTAATCGTATTGGTGGGATGAAAACACGCGGCTGGTAGAACTAGTCACATGAATTATTCTCAGTTATGCCCGCGGGATTTTCTACTTATATATGCGTATATAATTTGAAAATTTCTCATTCTATTGTGCAACGGCTTTGAGAATGCTGTTGCCGCCCGTGGTGAAAGACTTAAGGAACAAGTCTCTCCCATTGGTCACTTGACTAGCGGCCATTTTGTATACTTAAGAGGGAACTAAAAAGGTTATAGACCTCTTCATGCACGCCTCACGGACTGCCCGTGAACAATCGAACCATTTGATTTTACGACACGTTCTTAAAAGACAGGAATTACATCACCATGTACAGAGAAAATAAAGCAAATGTTTATTCAATATGCAATATAAACGACCAAAGACTTAAATCGACAAAACACAGTTGGAACTTATTTCTTATATGATTTATGAAATATATCAACTTCTAGTTTAACAATATTCTATCACTTTTTCTTACTTGCTTTAGTTGAGTTTTATTTACAATTATAGTTCCTTTCAAAGATCAGGCTTTTCATTCTGTCATGTAAAAGTATCATAAAATAGTACTTATTAATGTTAGTTAAGTCTATTTTCTTTTATTAAATATACATTATATAAAAACTAATGATAAAAATATATTCTTAGACATATAAAAAACGTATATAATAGTATAAAAAATGTTTTGAAGTATTGTACTATAAAAAGTATCTTCAAGAAACATGATATGTAGTTAACCATGTGAACAGTTCGCTTTTACGGCATATATTTTGAACATTGCTTTTGATATAACATATTAAGAATGGCAGTATACAACTTGCGCCTGACAGATCACAGATTAATTTAATTCGTTTGATTCTAATGGAAGTATGAGCAGGATGGAACGGAATGTGAACTAGCCTAGCCTTAATCTGTTTTTTTGTCTCCCTATAGTGTTAACTGCATGCTTTTATTGTTTTCATTTTTTGTCACTCTTTGAAGGTTCAATGTTCTTCGACAGCTCCATAATAATCTCTCTATAGATTAATGGATCCATATTAGAACCCATCATCAGGAGAAGCCACCAATCTCCTATTTCTACTTTTTTCGTAATCGCTTGGCAGGTCTCCATAGAAATGTCCCTGTGCCTTGCATGCATGATTCTTGGCCTTAATTTGGGCATGGCGATGATGATGATACGATAGACCACAAGAATAGTGAGCAGCGTTGCGAGGATCATAAACCAGAACCAGATGAAAATGTACGTCTTCTCGTTAACGATGTTGAGAGGCAGAATGCAAAGACTGTCGTGCTTCTGGATGCTACCTGACGCACCATATTTGTGGAAAATGCACTTCGTTACACGAGGAAATACATAAACCATAGGATCTACCCGATCGTCTTGTGCCGTTTCGGAATAATTCAATACGCGCAATCCATAAGATAAAAATTCACCATCAAAGAACTTATTCATTAGATACAGTTGAACGATAACATTAATCAAGCACAGACACTCGCAAGCCCAGTATCTTATAGCGTAGAGATTATGCCTCTGAAACAAAAAATAATAATATTACTAAAAAAATATAATAAAATCTCTTAAATGCAAATTATACAAGTATTAAAACAAAACTGAAAGAGGTATAAATGTTACAACTGCAACTTTGAATCGTTCTTAGAATATTAATTTATTAAAACTTAACTACCTTAACGTGTTTCTGCAAATAATCGAGAATGACAGCCTTCTTGAATTGTTTTTCGGGCGCCGTACATATGCCAACATTGAATCCCATAACCAAAGTCCTCAATAATCCTCCTTCGAATACATCCCAGATTACTTTCGGAGCGTAACACGCTAAACCCTGAAAACAGAAACATATTAGAAGTCAATTTACTTAAAAAGAATATGTGATGCATGAGACATTCATCATGAAAAATGATTACAATCAGGCAACCGTTGTACAATAGTGTGCGGCCAACCACGCTTGAGCACTTAAGAAAAACATATTTTTAGATTTCAATTGGCCACTTCCCTTATATCATAAGAAACAAGCCATTCAACTAAAATAACAATATATCATTTCAACACACTGTATTGTGTATTATGAAAAAAAGAAAGGATATTGATTGTTTAATAGAATTGCTATATTTAAGAATGAAAACATCAAATTGTAATAATGATTCAAAACAATCTAAATTATTCCGGTTTCTTAATAATTCCTTCTATTAGACTTTTAATTAGCAGCAGACTTTGGAAATATCACAAAATAGAATACCTTGAAATATATCTCATGCGTGCAAAAAAATATTTATTTATATTCATTTTGAGTTGAACGACATGGAGTAATGTAATTATTTATATCATTATTCTCTACGTTTTTGTAATTTTGATGCGAATATGTGCTTCAATGAACAGAACCAATGACAATGGAAATGAACGCGGAAGTATTATAATAACAACATTAAATTCCAAACTGCGTACAGTATACATTTTTTTGGTTAATTATCGAGGTAATTACTTTCAGTTTTTTATTTGGCGTTATACCGCATGCATAGTAAATAGGTTTCACCAAAATGGAATATGCTACAATGAAAATAAATTAGTTTGATTACGTATCGAAAAGTATAATAGTATTCTGGTAAAACGAAGACAATTTGTTTAATTAATATATTCCATTTAAGGGCAATACCTCATTATAAAAACAGGTAATCGCATTAATCAATGAGAAGAAATTAATTTATAGACATTAATTATTTATGGAAATTCTATTAAGTTGTTTCAATCATTCTACTTATAGTGGTATTTTCTTAATGAGTGTAATTTATTGCAGATTGTATAAATGTACTATTGATATTTTGCGAATACATAAATGTTGTATATTTCACAAAATAAAAATCAATTCCATAATATTCAAAATGGTAGTTCATTTAATTTTCAATAAAAATCACCTTAGAGAAAGTATTTATGGTGAAGGGACGAGTATAATTAAAAAGGAATTGTATGTATGTAATAACACACTGCTTGTATTTTTCAAGGATGCCTACTTGCTTACCTGGAAGAAGAGAACGAAGCAGACCCATTGGTAATACGTGTAATACTTCTGAGCGCTCTCATCGTTGAAGTCGTTCGCTATGCCAGGATGTGCTACTTCTCTGCCAACCTAAAACACATAAATAATAAACAAACAGTTCTTAACATAAACTAGTGAGTTTACATCATATATGTGATGTAATTATAGACATAATCTGATATTTATTTAGAATATAAAAAAATGGAATTGTTTATTATTGCATTATATTCCTTTAAGAAAACGTCATGTAGATGGAGAATAGTGACCCCCCTTATGTTATGTTAAATATTATACTTTACATATGCTCAGTTCAAACCTTTATTCAAGTGTGCACAAAATAAATATGTAAATTTACTTATTCATTAGTTTATTTTTTATCTCAAATTGTATATTTCTTAAAACTTTTCATTCACATTGAATTGGGTGACTAATGCGATAATGCGAATGATGCATTTGCATCAAGCCAAAATTCTGTGTATGCAATTTCATTGATGATTAATCGTGGGAAACTCTCAGAACCAAGTGATTTTTATTACAAACCAAGTGATTCTAAAAAAAATTGAACATTTCTAGGAAATGATCTGAATAAAAGATCATTTATAGTAAATTAAAAAATGTTTTGATACCGCAATAACACTTATGTAAATTTTATATAAATGAGACTTTATGATGATTATGAAATTTAATAATAAAAAGAAAATTAGAAGCAGTTTTGCAAGTCAATAAAAAATATTTGCATTCCCGATCAACCTTGAACTTATGCAATATTTTACTTTTGTTTATATTTCTTTAAAGTATGCAAAGATAATGAACGATGAACGCCAAATTATAAAATAAATATTCCAAATTTAAATAGCAATAAATTATTATAAAGCTATTATTATAAAGTATCAAATAATATTAAATGACCAAAATTTTAAAAAATATAAGAAAAATCGACCGCACATTAAACATACATAAATAATATACAATTTTTAGTGTAAATTAAATGATTATACAGATTTATAAAAAATAATTATTACATTAATTTCTTGGAATTATTAAATTAATCTCAGCTCTAACTCCAGTCGATTTAGCCAGTTGTTGAATTGACGTAGTAGTCATTAAATACACAATCAAATCTACTTCTATTTATGAAATTGGCTTTCACTGGTGATCCCAACATTGCACCCAGTCAAAGTCAAGCCTATAAAATGCGCAACAATCGATCATGCCCTGCACTCTTCGCATGTAACTCAATTGATTCTCTTGAGTCAACACGTTCTTTGAATTAGTAGCAATTGAATTGACCTCTTTCTTCGTATGTCCAGTTGTGCATTCCTCGACGTCAAATGCGGTTTTCCAGACAAAACAATCTGCTTTAATTGACGTTGCTCACGTACTTAACTAAATTCAGCACTCTCATAAAAGGTTAATGACAGGAATAGTTAATTTTTTCTGAACAATTTATGTCTGAGATAGCGAATACAATAATTTTAATGATCATTGCATTCAAAAACCCGTTTATATTAATAAAGCATATTAATGTAGTTATTGAGAAATTGCATGTGAAAATAAACTAATGAGCAATAATTATAAATATCTCGGTAACAGCAATGACTGCATTATATAATCATATATAGGCTCCTAATCAGATTATTGTTAGATGCTATTTGAATCTTAATTTTAACTAAGCTGGAAGAAAAATTATGTTAAAGAATATTAACATTTAGATTGAATATTAGCTTATTGTGTGTAATATTACGTAATCAATAAATTACAATTGCTTAATCTGAAATTATTAATAGTTCATATTTAAAAAATGTAAATTTTAATAACATACATTTTTTAAAATATGAAGCAAAACAGGTTTACGGTTCCTTGAAAGTAATATAACCGTAATTACTGATGGTAATAATGTGACAATATCCTGTAAACTATTTCTACCATGTTATAAAGAAATATTATAAACAAATTCATAATAAAATAATTTAACATTGTCCATGTGAATATGTTTTAGTTGTAATGTCACCATTGCATTTATATAATTAGCATACGCATACATTTTCATATGATAAATTGACGATAAATGTTTAATTATGCAGATTTGCAGTTGATTGTTTGTAATGTTTTTATGACACATGACAATGTTGACATATCAAGATGTAAAGGTTATGTCAAAATGTGTCATGTTTGAAAATAATGCTATTGCAAATCAAATTTCCTGTGAATATATACGACTTAGCTAAAACAACAAATGCTATTAACAGGAATAAAAAGACAATTATAAACAATTCAGCTGTTGCCATTTGATTATATTCGTAAGTGAACTTAATGAAATTGATTATATATACGTTATGGTTACACCCACCCTTCCAGACGAAGAATACCGTTGTGGAGGAGTCTAAGGTCAAAACTTACCTGTCTTTTAAAAGCGTCCGGCATGGTGAAGGTCGAGGAGATCCAGCAAAACGTGTTAACCACATGTTGAGGGACACCATTTACTATACATTGAATGGGGTGTCCAACATATTGGCTAGCCGTGATGATAAGGCTGCAGGCCAACAACATTGCCGTTGTAAAAAGGTTGTGCATACGGAAAATGGCGCCGTCGATGGCAATGTCCTGCGACCTTAGGTAGGACTTGAGCCCCCTCAACAACTTATACATCTTGACGTGTCTTCAAATTCACGGTAGAAGAATAAAAAAGAAATGTTACTTGACGGTGGAGAAAAATGTCTGCAGCAGTTGGTAAATCAGTCAGAGCGATGTCACCAGTAAATACACTTCTTTGCGATTGTTGTTATCAGCGTTCATCGCAAACTGAGGGTGACAACCCTTATCACTGTTGGATGTGCGTTTCTTCTTGTAGTGGTACTTCTGTATGACGGAAAGTTTAGTTTGTTGAAATATTAGAGCTGAGACGAAAGGAACACCGTATAGAATAGCTTGCTACTGAGTGCTGCCCCCTCGATTTCTGTTTTCCCCACTACACTTCATTCCGTCGCACAGTTCTTTTCTGCTGTTGACCAATCACTCTGTTACTTCATTTGAGCAACTGTAGTCGTTGTTCATTCGGCTATGCTTTCCACGAACTATTTTTTTCTAAACTGCTTAATTCCATAGAGATATGCCTTATGTTCATCTAGTTCACATCACACAAGAGTAAGAAACGGGTCCAGATTTAACAATATTTGAGTGATTTTAACGATGCATCAAGCGACACGTGTTAAAGTTGTTGATAAAAGAAGGTCAATTGCGGCAGATAACTCAGTTCCTTTGACGTATGTTATATTATTAATACAAGCAATGAATGCTTAATTATATCATTTATACGTTATTCAAACATATATTGAATAAATAGTCGATTTTCTTGTTCTTAGCCATTATGCTTCAACCAAAGTTAATATATATTATAGACATTGATACCAACATAAGGGATTTTTTCGATTTTTTATACTTAAATGTTTCGAAACGGCAATAGCATTTTAACGAAGAATGGAAGGTGGAAAAACAAACTAGACTTACGAGTCTCCAAACAAAAATTAATTAGAATAGAAAACAATTTATGTATGCGAAATTTAATTTAAAACAATCAACCTCTTATTCTACAATTTCATCTCTTTCTCAAACTTAACATTTATTACTTTTTAAAAAAATTGTGTTTTTTTAATTATCAATTACATAATTAAACAATGATAGCTATTACATAGCTAATACTGAATATACTATATCTAAGAAACAGTTTAAATAGAAGTTGTGTGTGGTATTTATTCTCTACTTCCTTCTTTTTACATTGAACTGAATTTCTTTCGTAGCTAATGCAACGACATTCGAGGATTGTTTTAAATGTGTCCATGGCATGGTAACGGCTGCAGTTCCTAAAATAGTTTACCCTTCAATTAATATAATCTAAAATTACTACCCAAATCTCCTGCACAGCGGAAATAGTCATGTAATGATGTCTAACTGTTAAACTTATCTGTATACCAAAGACACGCACACAATAGGGCATGCCAAACACGTACTGTCTGCTGACGACTTTAATAGAAACAACACGCACTATTTCGTCGTACGAAACTGAATCTAAAGAAAATAATTGAGTGTTCGAAATAGCTCCAGCACTAATACAAAAATAATGTTCGTTGCCTGAAAACGGTAATAAAATTTGTTATTCAGCTGTATTCCATGTCTAACAACTTGGTGACTTCCGGGATTTTAGTTTTCTTTATATAGTTTGCTTAATTTAACTATCGACTCAAAAATTACTTACTTCTTTAAGTTTACTTGTGTTATTCTTTAAATTAATTCGTACAGCTCGAATATTAAACATAATTATTATCGTAGGAGTTTAATAATATTATTTAATAATAATATAATATTATATATTTTATAATAATTACATAAACTTTGATATACATATTGATATTAATTTGAATAGAAATATTTTTTTTTTGTTTACTACTTTTATCTTCTTGATTACAAATTATATTTATTTTTTTAAATATAACTCGCATAACGAGTGACGATGAGAAGAGTAGTCCTGGATGGTACGCCTGCTACATCATTTTGAAAACTTGTGTACACATATTATGTGTATTTTTTAATATATTAACCATCTTCGATCTTCTTTGTCATTTTTATTTAAAGCGGACTATACTTGTATGCTGTAAATGCAAAACACAAATGTATTGTGTCCAACCATTATTATAATATATAAATACACTATGTACGGTTTTTATATAAACAAATATTAAAAGTATAAAAACACCTCCACCAAGTCCCCGAATTGATACAAGTAATATAAACAAATATAAACTCACTTTACCGTCTGTGAATTGGAAAAAAGTTCCTGGTGTTAGTTGTTATTCTAGTTGCATCTTAGTGTTGTTTGTGATCACAAAATTTCCAAACTTGTGTTCAGACATGTTATTTGTGTTTTTTTGTGCAAAATTTAATAACACTGGCATGTCTCCGAATAAAAAGCTAAAGAACAAAAATAACCATAGATATGAAAAGCAAAATCATGAAAAATCGAGAAAAGTTATACTTTTTTTCTCCGGCATGGAACGCATTAACGTTTACATTAGTTTATATGGGAAAACGTATTTCACTATACGATTATTTCATTATACAAATAAAAATCTGGAAATTTTTGAACGGATTAAAACCGTTAAGCGAGGTTCCACTGTACATCAATTTTTTTTATGTTTATTGTGCTGTACCACAATTTATAACTATATTATTTTTTGGCCAATAAATTATTATTAATTTATATTCAAATATTCTCGGTTATTTCGATAATAGAAACATACTTGGGTGTGTTTTGGTTTTAATATTGTTTTGGATAAATTAAAAATATTGTATTGTTTTGCAGTTATATATTGTTTCCTATTTGTGTTGACTGTTTTCTATTGTTATGACTATTATAAGAAACCTTTTTATTATATTTATCAATTATTGTAATATTTACATTTCTAAACATGACATATGGAGATGAACTATTGGAATGACCGGAGGTCAGTGAAACGTAAAAGTAAATTATTTACATTTACACTCTCTTGATAAGTTGTCCCATTAAACAGGGTAAATAGGAAAAGTTTTAACACATCGAGAACAGTTGATTTGATAAGCCTCTCGTAAACAGTATTATTCCTTCTGTTGTACAAAGAGCGTCCTTGTATAGATTACGTAATACAGAAAGAATTGTAGGCTCAATTAAGAAATTGTTTTTTCATTACATTTTATGGAAGAAATAAACCAAATTAGTCACAAACCTGCAGTTCCCTTAAAAGCCGATCAGTTACATTACGAAACCGCGATATTTCTTTTCTTTACGCACCTTGACACTCTTCCAATACTTTTGCTTCAGTTTTTTTTCCTTTTGATTGCGCTGGCTTTAATAAATGTATACGGGGCAGATATTGAGCTGAGCTGTGGCAAAAATAAATGCAATTCTCTATTAAATTTATACTGTAATACTGAGTTACTATTTACGATAGAACAAAGACATCATACAGTGCTTTCATTTGCTTCTTGGATACAAAGACGTGACTTTTCCTTCATATATACTGCGGCCACGTGTCGTGCAAATCTGCTTGCCGCAAAAAATATCTACATCATGCTCAAAACTTTATCTTTGATTTAAGTTTTTTTTGTTTAATATGCACTCACTTCACCTGTGTAAACATAAATATATATTACAAATAGTGTCAACAACATATAATATCTAGATTAGCAGTATCATTTTACTTATGTCAGATAATTAACAACTTTGTATAATAAAAATAATAATTTCAAGGTGTATACTTATTATATAACGAGTATTTCCGATGATTATTTCAAAAATATTTCAAATAAATAGTCAATAAATAGTGTAATCTATATGGAGTATTTCAAGACGCAAATTGACTACAGATAAGCAATTCATTTCCAATTTATTATTAAAATGTAATTTTACTTGCGATTGATCTAACTAACTACACCAATTACATATAATTATTTTTATTTGATGTAATAAGCCTATTATGAACCACGAGGTCTTCTAATCATGTGTTCTAGCGAAATATTTATGTCCAAATCTTGTTACAAATGCTTCCAAATAAATAATGTAATATATTAACTTAAAGTAAGGACTTTAGGCATTCATTGCTATTTGTAAAACATTACTTAATTTTTTTTGATAAGTATTTTTTTAATATTAATATATATATAACTAAAATACAATAAAATATTAATTATACAAGTTTAAAAATTAAGCAATGTCTGGTACTGATATATAGATGGAATGTATATTTTCTTATGTCAAGCTATAGTAATTGGTTATCAGATGTAAACTGCGAACACTTTCAAAACAAATTTACTAATAATAATAATCTTTATTAGTTACAATTGTAACCAAAGGGCTATACAAATTTACTATTATTATTGAATAATTAAAATTAAATTGGTTGGAAAGTCGGACTATGATTTATTAAAGACCTATGACCCTTTGATTCACATGTTTTCATTATATTCTTTGTATGGAAATATTTTAAACTCATGTATAAATAATTATATTGAAAAAAGTTGCTTTGATAATCGTACTTGACCTAATCTGTTAATAAAAAATAATATTATTGTGTAAAAAATAAAGCTTACTTACAGATAAAATGTTATATATATGTTCTTGGTTTTGCATACTATACTATAATTTGAATATTTATTTATAATACGTACAGTGTTATGTAACAATAAAATATTAATAAAACATTGTTGAATAACAATCGATAGATGTATGGTAAGATAAAAAAAATATAAAACTAAAACTGGTTTCAACCGTAAAATTACATAATTTGTTTTATAACCATATAATGAGAAACGAGTCGAAAAACTTTACTCGACGAATGCAGTTATAGTGTAATATTGAAAAACACGTTTCTATGGACAGTTCTTATTGGTAATTCGCATCTCCATGAACAGTTAAGGGGACGGAAAAGTTGATCAGTGACTTTCAAAATTTGTTGTTCTAAGAAGGGAGGGAGGCATTAAACCGGTAGGCATTTCACAATCCCGCAAGAGGATAGACTTGAGTATGCTGGATATTAACGTATATATAAGTTTTCAAAATTATAGAACTATACATTATCGAACTCAAACATTACCAATATGTTTCTGCGTAATTTTGACAAATTTCTGTATGTCGTGCAACCGCTTCCTGTAAATAAACTATTAATAACGATATAATTCTAGAATTAAAATTTTATAGTCACAATTATTAATAGAACATTTATTAATAATACGGGTTAAACACTCCGATTTATGTCTTTTTACAACAAAAATATATTCCTTCAAATTTTATATTAACAAATGTTTTCATTTTGTACCATTCAAAAAGTTTTAACATAAGTAACGCAGGTCCCGCTTATCTCAATTTATATTATTGTTTCTTCCTCTCGTTCATTCAGTAAATTAAGTAAGTTGTCATGGAAATTACATAATGATTTCCTTAGGAAGATGATGGTCAGCACGAATTTCTCACTTAATAATGTTATCCCATCTTTAATAAATATTTGTTCAGTTCCATTACAAAAACTTAAAATAATAAGATAGATCGGTCTATTAAAAAAATATTTACACATTTATATTCGTCCTAATTTGTCCCAAAGTGCTATAAACCTAGGTATTTTTGTCGGGGAGTTAATTACAAAAAAAATAGCATCACATAAGTCTGAATTCTTTGAAAACATTATTTATTATTATTATAACATACATCCATAAAATAATAAAATTAAACAATGTTATGGACATAATTTAATTGTTAGTAATTTGGAATTTACGTAAAATTTGATGAGTAATTATAATTATTCATCTTATTTCGATGTTTGCGTTATATTTCCTGTTATTCGCCATCTGTATTTGTAAATGTACTATGATTCTAATGATGTTGAGATATAAATCAAGTTCATATTGAAATGATATTACTTATTTATAGTCAAATTAGTTTATATTATAAAGTTTGTATTATCATCATTGATCGTTGATTCTAGCTGATTCTTGGAACGTTTAGGATTATAAGTAAGCTAGCATTCATTATATAAGATTTCTTCTTAATTAGGCGTCACTTCGAAGTTACTCAAATTTTCATTAAATACCGATTATAAATTAGTTGCTTTCAAATATTATAGTTTATTTGGTATAAAGTAAATGCGGGAATAATTATAAGAAAAGTCTCGTATCGAAAAATAAATAGTTGGTAGATATCAAAAGCACATGTGGTTGTCTTAAGATAAGCCGCTTTTCAAATACGTAGCCAGTGTTTAAAAAGCACTCAAATTCTTCTTCGAAAAAATGTGTAATCTTGCATCATCATCATCCGAGAGAGTAGGTATAAGTGCGCAAGACTGGTTCTTTCTCTTTAGCCTCTCATACGGGTATCAGACGCTAAAGACCGGTGGGTTTTCGGAAAGCAGTTTCGATATTCCTCAGATCCGGTTTTTCGAAAAGTTTACCTGCCAACGAACACAATTTTCCCACCCCACCGAAGAATACGTTTGCAGGTAGTCTTGTACATTCCCCATAATAAATCTTCAATTTTATTTTGAAACTGTCCGATTTTGTAGAAGAGAATGTAACTTGCCCGATAAAATTGAGGAGACCTAGACGAAGAGGAGAGGCTCCGGAGAGAAAGGCTAAAAAATAGAAACGTAGGTGTGTGTGTGTACAAATAGTGGAACTTTTCACCGCTCAAACTGGTTTCGTCTGTGACAAAATTTATTCCCATTTTATTATGGAATTTCTGTATACAAGAAATATAGATTTTTCTCTATTCAAAATCGAAAAAAAAGATAGTAGAAGATAAATAATATATCAAGAACAGATTTTTTAAAGAGTGTATTTAAGCTGAAAATATAAATATAAACGAAGCACTTGCTAAATGAAAGCCACATGTCAACAAACGTTGATTGCTTCATGTAATTGATAAAAAAATAATGAGCGTCGGATCTGATATTCCGAGAGCGTTGCAAATATGTGGCCATGAATGGGTCTGTTTTAAAATAATCATGCGTTGTATTTATTTAGAGCCCATGTGTTCCCTATATGTAGAAATCTTGAAATAATCTAAATTGCAATACTTATTTAAATTAATTATAAGATTCCACAGTTTTGTGGTAATCATTTATGCTAAAGCAATACCAAACACACAATATTTTGTTTTATGTAAGTTATATATTATGCAATATCACGCACTTATTAAAGATTGTGGCTATCAAAATGCCTCTTGTTCATATTATTTTGTAAATAGATGTGACATAATATGTTATTACTATGGATATTTATTAGATCTTGCTTTAAAAGAACATTAAACACGATGTACTTTAGCCATTGAATGTTTATTATAATTTGTTACATCACTTTTTTAAATGGATAGTAAAATGTTATTTTAAATTAAAAATTACTAATATAATATCTACAAATATTTAAAACCAACAGTATTTAATATTTATAAACACAAATCGAAATTTTTACAGTATAAATATAGCTTAAATTAATTGTTTTTTGTATAAATTGTAACAAATTTAAAAAACTAAAAGATGGAAGTTAACATTTTTAGCAACATCACCCGGATTGCTTGTAGTGATTAATAACTTCAAAATTTGTAATTATCTGTAATTGTAAAATCTGTGGAATAAAACAAGATAATTTGCAACTATATTTCAAAGTAAAACTATATGTTAACTTGTAAAACAATATTTGTTAATAGTAAAATAATATAAATGATTTAATTAATAAACATATTGGAAATAAAAAGTTAAATTAAATAACAATAAATTAAATAATGTTAATAATGAAACTCATTATTTCATCGATGGATATTCTATTCATAAGCTAATAAATTATGCTTGATTAACACATTGCACTTTAGGTAACGTGGAATGCAGGATCAATTATTTAGCATTTATTAATTATTCATATGATACAATCTGAAGACCATATCATTTATGCATGCATATGATTATTTCTTACATAAATTTCCATACAAATAAGGATGTAGCAAAAAAGTTTAGTTTTTCATCTATTGCTTATATGTAGTTATTCAAATTTCCCGCCACGTAGTTTGGTTACGCGCAACGTTCGCTCATGCTTTATCGTGTTGGTCTGTGGGATCCTTTATATGAAACCGCAAAAAACGTAAATGGCCGGAAATCTATGATGCATTATATAATTGTAATTCAATGATAGCAATCAATACGCATGGGAATATAAATAAACACATTTTGTAAGCTGAGACTAGACGAGATACTCATTGTTAAATCTTATCAACTATATTTTTCTTTTAATCAAGTTATTTCGCATCAAATGTCAATATTTATGGATTTTACTACTCGGATTAAATAACATATAAGAGTAGAAGTATAAGTATACATGTATGTAGCGATATATATATAAAAAAAAAATACACAATTTTCATTGATCAAATGCGTTTTTTTTATAATGTTCATCGTATTTTCGAAAATCTTAAATTGTTTTAAAAAAGAATTGTAAAATTTATATTAAGATATTTTGTTCACGTTTTTTAACAACAAGAAAAAAACATTTTAGAATCAATCTTGTGTAATTACTATACGTAATGTGGATTCATGTAAGTTGTAGCTGGAACATTCACATTTAATTAGCTGAACGTCGATTATCTAATTGGTCTTCTTAACTGTATCAATGGCTTTATTTGGGATTCTTGTTTATAGCAACTGCTGGTATGCCGAACGTGGTTAGACGTTAAGTGCAAATGTGACACTATTATTGAACTGCTGTCGGAAACGAGTTTCTGAGCTTCGGATTCTTTCACTTCTGGAATGAAAACAGTAGGAGTGTGCAGAGCGTACCGGTCAATGAAAAACAATGACCCTTATTCTAGATGCAGAACAGAATAAAGAAATATATATATATCTTCTTAATGAAAACCACATGGCACCATAACATGTTGATACGAGTCGATTTGGTTATTAACACTAGAATTTGAATTACTGATATTTTTAATTTACTTAGATTTTATTACTTCTGTATATGCAAAGTGTTTTAGAGTTATTTTTAATTACAATGTTCATTTTAAATATTTATAATATGCATATATTAAAGAAATAAACATATATAATAAGTTGGTTACACCAAATAAATTTAAAATTAAAATCTAAACAAAATTTCAAATAACCAAAATAAAAACTTTCTAAAAATGGATGTCTTATAAAAGATGCTTTTATAAATTTCTTCTCGCCTATACTTTATCTATTTTTTTTTCATTTCCCCTCTTTCTAACATTCTGTTTACGTTTTATCTATTTTTATTGATAAACGTACATACATAACTTCTTCGGTAGTTTAATTTCTCTTTTTCTCATTACAATAATTATTCTCAAATTTGAACTTTGTTTCCAAAAATAAATTCAATCATATGTTTTTTTTTACTTCAATTTTAAATACAGTATATAGTTCTGGATTTAGTTTTTCTATACATTAATTCGAATTGTGTTCAAATTAAAAAAATCATTTGTAAATATATATTTACAACCAGTAAGAAACTTTGTACTACACCTGTTTTTGTGTGGACCTTTTTATGCGGTATATGAATTCCTACGGCGTTTTCTATCAGTGTGCATATGTACAACCTACTCAAATGATTCTGTTAGTCGATTTTGAACCAATTCATCATAAGAAGATGAGCATTTTGGATTAACACGAGTAGCAGTGAATTATGTATATGCATTTTGAACATTTCTGCATATGTACAATGAGAAATTAAATTCTAAAAATAAGTAAAAAAATAAGTAAATTACTGTATTTCGTTAATTAAATGTATATAATTATGAATATGATCAATTTCATAGTCATATTTTAAAGTTTAATTCGGAGTAGACTAGCTTAATAATTAGTTTAGATATAATTTAATTATTTTTAATTTGACTGTATTATTATAAATGATCACGTCCTACCAATGTCAAAAGTTTTGTTTTTGGTTTATAATAATCTGTGAATGTATACAGCACAAAACGATTATTCGGAATTATAAATGTTCTCATAATATTCTTGCAGATTCAGCATGTGAAACTATTATAATTGCAAAATGGCAAAGGGAATTGCCAATTCTGATTAAAATATGCTGTATGTTATATTTCTTGTATTGTATTAATAATTTATGTAATAATCTACGTACTCAATGTGCTATTTATTTCTATTTTAATTAAAATTATTTGTCTATTCCTGTCAATTCTTACAAAAAGTTTTGGTCGATGGCCAATAAAAAGATTGTAAATAAATTTTGTTAAAAAATGTTTTTTTTCTTAAAAATTATATTAAATAAAACTAATAATGTTATTAATTTAATTCATGTATAATTTATAAACATTATGAGCTTTGTTACAATCAGAATTATATAAATATTATGAAAAATTTCTCCCCATGAAGAATTCCTAGAGACAGACGGAATAAAGTAACATGCCAGATGTTGTTCTTCTATCACGTGTCCCAAATTTCATCTGCCCTTATAGATGGAATTATGACGTGCAGAGGCAGATGTGGATAACAACAGCATCCCAAATGTCCTCTACCTAAAATGCTGCACAAGTAAATACGTTCATTCATTGAAGCAAATGCACGTGATTCCTGCTCCTATTATCATTATTACTGTTTATTAGGATTTATTAATCTACACTGTGCATCCTAATGTCAGTAGAATTCCCGTGCTCGGTCTAACGATTGAAATAATCTGCATCTCGTGACATCTCTGTTCCACCCGTTGATCTTTCATTGCTCCCATTAAAAAACACTGGTTAGGGGTCATGTAGCATTTCGGCCGTTTCAATTGAAATAAATTGTTTAAAATTGACCTTACAGCATTTCATTCAATTAATTTGTTGTTATTTAACAAACTTTATTCAGAGTCTCGTCTGTACTACAATTGTCTGTTTATTGATTTTGCTCGTTTGTACGTTTGCATAATCAAGCTATTTAATTTATGTATAAAAATACATTGTGTTTACAATTTATTTTTATTTTTCAAATTAAAATTTAGCGAAATTTTCAAACCGGACTATGCGAGGTATTGCTGTATATTTTATTCGGAAATAATTAGAATTTATAAGCACTTTTGCTTTTGAACAATATATTTGTTAAAGTTCAGTTATTTCAATATAACACATTGAAACTGGTCAATTTTTAAAAGTCATATGTAGGAAGATCATATTTCACACAATTTAAAATTTACACATAGTTCCTATTATACCAACGCATAAATGACAAGTCTTTAAATAGAATCAATGACATATTACAAAATCAAGTTACGTATTTTATAGTTTTAAAATATTCAATATTAATTCAGGTTTATTTTTAGCAACTTTATATTTAATTTTAAAATTAATCACAGATAATATTGCAATTTATTTATTTTTTCATTACATAAAATATTAGATTCATTACAGTAAACAACCTGATTTTTAATTGGACACAATTGCAAACAAATTAATTTTTGTTATGCGGATTAAAGTCGTCGATTAATTATGTTCCAAACAATATATTAATAAATTTTAATTTACTATTATTTTATACCAAATTTGGCCATTATTTTTTAATTAATTGATCATTGACAAAATATATTATTTTTTTAAATATAAAATTATACTGTTCAAGGTAATTCAATTCAATAAATATTTGAAGTAATAAATCATAAGATGAACCCTAACAGTATAAATCAAATAGTAATTTATAAGAGAGCCTTATAAAACGTCTAATTAAAACTAGATTAATTTTGACTTAATGAAATGCTACGATATCTATAATCAAATAAAAACTGAGATCTTTATGAACTAGTTTCTGTAATAAAGACATTACTAAAATAATTATGAAGAAATCCTTCTCGTTCGAAGAATTTGGGAATACCAGGAAGGACTTTACGACTATGTCAATAAATGTTAATTGCCCCTCTTTAAGATTTACTAAAAAAATGTGAGAAACTGATTGAAAATGGTCAGTATTCTTCCAAGACCTTTTCCAATATTGAAAGAATGAGACTACTCCAACAAAAGATCGGATTGTACAATAAAAATACACAAAATAGGTAATTGTTACAATATATAACTTTTTACAGTATTTCAAACTATTGTTATTGTTCGATAATTAAGTACAACGTAAACGTATGTAAAATGTGAAAAATATGAAAACAATCCAAGATACTAGTAGATTTTATTTTCTATAAGTTAAATTAATTTAAACGCAAATCAGAACTTATTCTCATTTAAATTTGACCAAAAACTAAGAAATCTACTTTATCAAATGATATATGTTTAAAAATGCAAGTTTAAAAATTAATCGAAAAGCCACATCCATTTCCAGTTAATCAGGCCATTGCACGTTTGTCTTATCTAATAAAACATAGTGTATGCTAGACTTAACACGAATTACCGAATTAAAGTTTCGAAGCAAATGCAAATACAGATAATAAATATATTATTAAAAAATGTGATACGCTGATAAAACAAGACTTGAATAAGTAGTACTTACCGATTATTAGTATATTTTAATTTAATATCTACAAAAAAAATGATTTTGTACTGATATTGACAATAATATGAAGTTTTTTGATTTTATTCTATTACTTTTATAATACGCAAACAATTTATATATGGAAAAAGATATAGTCATATTCTTTTTGTAATATCTTATTATAAAGAAAGTTCTTTACTCGGAAGACGATTCTGATGAATAGCAGCTATGGAATTATATAATTACATAAAACCACATGAACCGGAAGAAGTTAACATATTTGAAGCATATCTCCAAGAATTATTCTAATGATAACTCTTTGCATTCTCTTTATCCTTGAAGAAGTTTCGTTTGCAACAATATAAAATAGTATTCACTAAGTATAAAACAATAGTATTACTAAATTTAAAATAAAATAATATTTGATTTAATGATAATAAAATTTATTATGAATATAAAGTATATATTTCATTTCATATATTTCATTAATTTAATTTTCTTAAACCATCTAAATCATAAAAATAACAACAAACAAATTGTTTTATGATTTTACCTTTGATTGTTAAGTATGACAAAAAAGTTAGAACGTAAACATTTGAGTGGAGATTAATCACAAGAATAAGCAATCAATTAACGCATAGTTTACACGACACGTTAAACCTTGAATCAAAAGGATGTAATATAAATCCATGCTGAATTAGGAATTAAGAAGCCTGCATATTGTTTAAATTAACGTAGAATACGAACATTTCGCTTAACGAGCAAAGTAAATTGTAAGAAAAATGACTCACTTAACGAGCGACGTTTCGTATAACGAATGACGTGAAGACCCGAATTGGGCGCCTGCTAAATCAGTTTCAAAACTGTTTTTAAATATATTAACCATCATCGATTGTTTTTGTCATCTTTGTTTATAGCGGATTATATTTTACACATATAATTTGTGTTTGCTGTTAAAACAAAACAAAAATGTATTATATCAAACCATTATTATAACATAAAAAACAAACTATGTACGCTTGTTTTATATAAACACATATTAAAAGAATAAAACCTCATTAAGCGAGGTTCCACTGCATATATATTATTACAATATTATAACATGTAGACATGTGTAAATAAATAATAATTCGGATTTATTAATGGAAATCAATAAAATATATTTCATGTATAGTCATCATTTATGCATGGAAACATTACAGAACTTGATACCATTCTTTTATTATTACAATAAAATGAAAACGAATTGAGCTGATACAATGGAACAATGCGCTTTTTGTTCCAATTTTAAAAGTAAAATTGTGACGCTCAATAAATATTTGAACTCGCTGTTGACATTTCCAGTGTTGTGCATGTGAAAGTAGCAGTTAATCTCTTATCGCATCAATTATTTACCAATTACATTAACAGGTTTTTGGCTCCAGTGACCTAAAACTATTTTCAATTGTTTGTACTTAAACGTGTGATGCAGTACTTAATATAATTTGAATGTAACCACTAAAAATTCACTTGCCAATGTTTGATCAATTTGTTCCATTGCAGGTTTCAATACAATAAATAAATATTGAATAATAAATATACTAATATTTGCCGCATATATTTACTCACCGTACAATGTCAAATACATAATAATAAAATCTTATATTTTGTATATAAGAACAGATTTTTTTTTATAGAAAATATTACTAAGAGGTAATTTTTTTAATATCCCTTATTATGAATTTAAATTTTGACTAATTAATAACTATTTTCGATGAATAACACTTAAAAATAATATTTTGGAGCAATAAAAAATAACAATAAAATAAATTATATAAGCCTAAATAAAAATATAACAAAAAAAGCAATAAAAATATAACTTTTTTAATTTTTCATATTAAATCATAAAATGTTCACTTATTTATGATATAAAATGATCTGTAATAAAAATATTCAGTCACTTATCAATTTTATGAATGCAATTATGAAATATATATATATTTTATTTAAATAAATGAATATGAAATTTATTCTAATACTGAAAACCGTAGCGATTTAAATTAAAAATATGTTTTTTTTTTAATTTTATAGTTCTAGTTTCGCATTTTTACTCGTATAGTGAAACATATTCAAAAATATACATAATATGTATACACAAGTTTTATAGATGATGTAGCAGACGCGAAATCCGGGACTTCTCATCGTCACTCGTTATGCGAAACGTCGCTCGTTAAGCGAGTCATATTTCTTGCAATTCATTTTGCTGGTTAAGCGAAATGTTCATTATGCGAGGTGCTCGTTAAGTGAGGTTCCACTGTATATGAAACCGGTTTTCGAATTAAACTAAAATGATTCTCTGTATTTAATTTAACTACAGTTTGTTAAAATCATTAAATAGCTATTATAAATTAGGATACACTTAATATCACATGTAAAATTCCAATGAAAGAAATTTGTCAACAAGAAAACTATGCTAAACTGCGTTAAAATAAAGCATTGCATTGCACCAAATATAGAATCAGACTTAGAGATTTTGTAAGAAATTACTCAACTGCAACATGCATACGATGCGTATACATGATCAATTCTAGTTAAGGTAAACATGTTCCATGTTATGTCAAACAAATCTCTAGAAAACATCTAACCTTGCTTAGCCGTCTGCATATTTGCTTTCACAAATCGTCTAATTATGAAGGTGATTTTTCTTGCGCACACAGCGCTCTCACAATAATGCATGACAATAATTTCCAGTTGCATTTACTGCCCCTAGAGCAAAGTCTACAATTAAAGTAATGGACATTTGCATAATTCAGGTGCAGGTGGACTGACCGTTTTGTCTCTGTACATTTAAAGAAATGTGCCTGTGAGATAGTTTATACCTCTACACCCTCACTTCCTGTAACTTATTCTCCAGACGTCGGTCACACGAAAAAAGGCAAACAGAAATATACCTAAAGCTAAAATATTTTCACAGAATGGGGACCGAAACGTGACATGGATCAGGTAGAATAAATACGTGCCGTGTCACTAACGTGTTTTCCAATTTCGTTTAATCTCAAAGGTTGTAGCGATAATATAACATTCCCGAAATTCCCAGACTTCCTAAATCTGTAATGTAATTTTATCTTAAATAATTATTGTTTTAAAATTATATACAGTGGAACCACGCTTATAAATAAATATATTTTAGTTAAAACTTTAAGTGTACATTAAATTTTAAATAAATTTATATAAATTGCTTCTAGGAAATACCAATGAATAGTTTTCAATTTGGAGAAAATCAATTTAAATTTAACTGGGTCAAATTGATGAAGAAATATTAGAAATAACACAAAAATATAGACTTATTTTATTGGTCAATGTGAAATTAAATTCGTTGGAATCAATTGCTCAATATCTTATTTTTCTAAGATATGATTTACATATATATTTTCGTTACAAAATATGTCACGTATGTGCTCCAGGGACATAAAACTTGAAAATTAATCAGATACAGTTATTTCAAATGTTTATGTGTAACATCTGAAAGAAGTAAATATTATTAGTTTTTATTAGAAATAGTTTTTTTATATAGTACAATAAAAAATATTTATTTGAGATATTATTTACAATATTTGAAATTTGCATGGAAACTGCTAATGCATTCAGTAAATTGTATTGTTTTTCAGGCGATTCTAATTATAGTTGTAATAACGGGATACGCATGCGAGATGCATTAGATTAATTGATCTCTTAAGTAATATTAATTGTTAGTTTATTAATGACCTAGTTGAGAGAACGATCGCTGCACTTACTTCTTCTCATGGATATAGGAGTTTTGATATGATGAGACGTAATCTAGATGTTCAAGAATTGGTGAAATTTGCATGTGCAATTGAGACACGTGGGTTACAAATAATTGAACGTGGAAAAACGAAAAACAAGTACCGTGGAAATGGACCATATGGTAGCGCCCACTGTGCGCCCCAACACCGCGTTACGTAATTCACGTGTTTGGTGGCAGAGTGAGCCACGAAGTTTAAGAAAGGAATAATACTGTATGGGATATTCTGCTGCTGCTGCAAAGGGCACAGGTACCCATTGCATTTTACTTACAGCAACCGGTCACGGCTTTGCTGTTGCTAAGTGGTCGCAACAAGGCATTCCTCCGATATTCAAGACCTGTTGTGCGGCTGTACTCTCGCGACGACGTGTCACGTCTTGCGCCATCCTTTTGTTTGGCCATCGAGCCGCTTCTTCCATGGCCACGTTGGACACAAATATTTGAACTCTACTCTAAAGAAATAAATGTATATTATATATATCTTTATATAAAAGATGAAATAAAACGTAACTTTTCAAATACAAATATTACTTTGTTTAATAATATGAAACTTTCGAGATAATCAAATATTATTTAAATTATTTTAATTAAAATTCTCCTCAGAATAACTGAGTTCTAAATTGTCAACAGCGCCTAGATTTGATAAATGTATGGAATGTAACAGGTTGATGACCCATCTATTCTCAATAGATGAACAAACGTTTCACAATGTCTAACAACAATATTTTATGTTTTATTTTATTAATTGTTTATAAAATACTAAATGAACTAGTTTTTTTAAATTATAAATATAGAATAATTATATTAATTTCTTTAAAATAAATAAAAATTGGGACATTTCAAATTACATTTAAAAAAATATTTCTTGATCATATTTCAAGATTTCCTTAGTTTATTGTCTATATAATTACAAAATTAATTTTGTTATATATATGAACATGTACAAATTTTCCACATTTAAAAACATATAAATTAATAGATTTTAGAAAAATATTAAAATTTTAGCATTTTTTATAAGTAAATTGAATGAAAAAGTAATTGAAAAATAATGGAGAAATTAATTTTAGGAATTAACGATACTGAATAATGGTTACATAGAAGAGAAATTTTCTACTTTCATTATGAATGTGAATTTAAATATTTTTAAATTTCAATGAAAATAGTAAATAAAGCAAATTTGATTGCGTATTATCCTTGATTATGTAATAAATATACTAATTTTTAAAACTATAAAGGTAATTTATAGGCAATAACTAAATGTAAATATTGCAAAATACTATAACTGTACATAAAATAATTTCAAACAAATGTGATTTAATGATTGGCAAATAGTAGATAGTGAGATGTTGTATTTGCTGCTAGCAAATAACCATTCACGGAAGTCTTTCAGCCTTTCTAATGTTCATATGAAAATATTTTTCTATTTTTAGGGAAAACCAACTTTGGTTTAGAATTTACATATTTAGTAAATGGTAATTCCTTGTGCATACGAATAAATATTTCGTAGTCTCGTCATTTTTTTAGGAACTGCACTGTTATAATCAAAATAAATAATATGCGCATGTTAACATCATTTATTGTATATATAATGAACGTTTATATAAACTACTATATTGCCTTTTATGATTTACAATTGACCGTTTAACATGATTTTGATGAACATAGAAACCTTCGTATAATAAGAACTCGTATATTCAATGTACAATTGAGTGTTCCATTCCAAAACCTAACAAAATAAACAAAAAATTACAGTTTTTACTGACTGTTGCAATATTTAAAAGATTGAAACCATTTTATTTAATTTTTACATTATAAGGAAGGATTTTTCACATTTTGAAATTAAATGAATATTCATAATATTTACATATAATAACGTACACTAGAGTTTATAAAAAAAACGACTTAAAAAAAACAGTTTTCGAATCTCAACTTTTATACAAAACCGGTTTTCGAATTTTTCCAAAAAAATACAGAGAAAAGGGATTTTTACAACTTATTTTCTAGTGCTCACACGATCGATTGCATATACACAATTTATTTAGAGCATTAAATAATGAACCAAATAATTCGTTCTTCTCTTTGTACCTTCTTAATTCACATGTTCAGGTTCTTGAAGATATTTATGAATTGATTTTTTCAAAGCAAGCTATGATTTGTTTTTCTTATTCGCAACAGTCTTGATATTATTTATCCAAAAATTTAATGAAGCTAGTGAAAGAAATAAGCTAGATGTGTTTGTCTAAATATCTGTTCATTTTGTAAATTAACTAACGTACACATTCTTTTATAATTCATCAGTATCATTTATTAATTGTTTTAAAATATAATCTTATTAGGAAGTAATTATACTATAATCTAATAATAGAGCTGTAGGAAAATTATACAATATTATTAAACTATATATATTCTACTAGATTGAACTTCGGTTTTTCAAATGATATCGAACTTCTAACCAGCTAAATCGATTGCTTAATTACTACTGCACATTGCAAATTTTAAGATTAAGGCAACTTGATATTTTTATTTAATTATTTATTTAGTGACATAATATTTATTTATGCACTTTTAATTTAGACATACTTACATTTTGTTTATAAACTATTAATATACTAGATAATCATAAAATCAATAGATCGTTGATAATTACTAAATTGATAAAGTATATTTTGTATAAAATTATGTATCACATATTAATATTTAGGTGAAATGGTCATTACTTCCTAAATGATTTTGTTTATTATTTATTTTCTATGAAAGTGGTTTTTATTATTACATGATTAATATTGCTTTTTGTTCATGGTACCAAAGCTGTCGTCGTCGATATATCTAAGTTTGTTGTCCTTATAATCTTCGCTGTCCAAAGAATTTTCTTCGTCCAGCAAATTCGGAATCAATTCCATTTCTTCCCATTCTTTCGCAAGTTGGGAGATGAAAGTCTTAAACACCAGCGGATTCATGTTCTTGGATACGTAAGTTAGGAAGAGCCAATCTAAATAATCCGATCTTTTCGCTGCTTTCACGATTCTCCAGGGGTTCATCTCCTTGGAATACTCCATCGAATAAATGAGTGCATTCAATTGTCGACTTCTTCCAAACAAAGCAGTCACAGCACGCCAAATCAATGCACATACAGAAACTATCAGGATTATTAAGAACCAGAACCATAGAAACGAGTAGATTTTCTCGTTGATTATGTTCAGTGCCAAAACGCACATGGCGTCATGTGACTGAATCGTTCCAGACGCACCGTACTTATGGAACGTGCATTTAGTCATCTGAAGATTAAAATTATTCATTAGTATATAAAAAATAAAATACTGGAAATAATTACTTTCGGAAATACTTTGTCCAGAATGAAAGTATCGGAATTATTATCAAAATGTTCTTTTATTAGCTTTGGACCTAATGATAGGAAGGCGCCATCAAGAAACCAATTAGTTAATATTATTTGCAGAATGATGTTAAATAAATTCAAGAATTCGCAAATTATCAACCATTTGCTCCAATCCTTGTTAACTATCAGACGCTTACTAAACGCCAGATTTAAATCACGGAATTTCTGATTGCTAAAACAAATAGATATTTATTTTTTGTATAAATATATTTATGTAATTTCTTTTACATTTCGGACTTTGTTGGTGTTCTAAATTTTCCTATATTTAAATTTTTGTCTGTAGCATAGGCAGCAAGTTCCAAACCTGCCACCAGATTCTTCAATCTTCCACCTTAAAAATATAATTATAACATTCATAATATTGTTTTTTAATAAAACCAAGTTTACCTTCTTTCAATTTCCAAATCATATGAGGAATGTAAAAAGTAAGTGCTTGAAAACTAAGGACGTATGGGACCCATTGGTAATAAGCATGCAGTTGAATCGGTTCATCTGAATTAACTCCAGTTGAACCAACACCCGGATGCGCTATATCGTGTTGATTCAACATAGATTTATTCATATATTTAACCTAAAAATCACCGCACGAAATTAGAAAAAAAAATAATTTAGAAAAAATACAAAACTTACAACAGTGAAGGTTGTCGTGAAAAAGCAGAAAGTGTTTATCACTCTATTATCAACACCATTTCCGCTGAGGCACTGAATATGATTGCCAATCAATTCTGTAGACACCAAAACTGTTAAAACTATCATAAACCACATCGTGAATCTGTAATGCAATTGAAACGCAACATTGTCGATTGTATGTTTATTTAATCGAATTTTTACATTCGCCGAGAGGGTATTCACGATTCGCAACATCTAAAAATCAATATATCAAAGATACTTTTCTTTTTCTATTTAAAAATTCTTACTTTTTTTTTCTGGAGGCCAGCGACCAATCCTCCACACGAGATAAATATAAAACAATATAAAAATATAACAAAAAAATTCAGACAAAATCTACTACTCTCGATTTCGTATCTCCCTTATCTTATCATTTTTTTTTAGTATAATTGTAGTCCGTATTACTAACCTATTTGATTATCAAGCATCAAAAGAAAATTGGATTTAAAGGATTTATAATCAAACACGTTCATAGAATTCGTATTTTTTTATTAAAAACATAACAAATGATTAAATAGTTATAATTAAAATTTATTTGAATATCTCATCGATCTTATCGATGCTACCGAAGTTTTGTTCATTGAAATAATTCGGTTTCAACGAATCCATTCCCTTCTCGTAGGATTCTGCCGAAATTGTATTGTCGTCGATCTGACTCAAATTCTTAGCAAGTTGAACTATGAATATTTTAAATACAAGAGGATCCATATTCTTTGAAATATATCCAAGGAATAGCCAATCTAAATAATCACATTTGTTGGTCACCTCCAATACTTTCCAAGGATTCGATTTTCCGGGTGTAATAGTGCTGTATATGATCTGGTTAAAACGCCGGTTCTTTCCGTGAAATACAGCCGTTACTAATCTCCAAAGTAAAGCAAAAGCAGAGACGACCAGAAGGAACATGAACCAAAACCATAAAAACGTGAATATCTTTTCGTTAATTATATTTAAAGCCATAACGCACAGTGCGTCGTGAGCTTGTATTGTGCCAGATGCACCATATTTGTAAAAATTACATTTGGTCATCTGAAAAACATTGAATAAAAAATATTTGTAAATACAAATGCATAGATAATACTTTCGGAAAAACTTGATCCAAAATCCAGACTTCATCCATTCCCACTTCGATAACTTTCGGACCCAAACTTAGGAATTTACCACCCAAGAAAACATCGGTTAACCAAATTTGTAAAATTACGTTGATTAGATTGAGAACTTCGCATGTTATTAACCAGGTAGCCCAAGATTTGTTAACAATCAAGCGATCTTTAAACATAATATTGAGTTCTTCAAACTTCTTCTTGCTATAAAATATTAAATCTATATAGAAAATTTTAAAACAATATTGACAACTTACATATCAGTCTTTGTAGGCAATTCATATTTATCTAATTTTATTTTATTGTCTACGGCGCAAACAGCGAATTCCAAGCCGTTAACTAACTTTTTAATACGACCAGCTGTAATTAAAATTTGATCATATAATCAGTAAAATTAAGTTTTTTATATTATGTTAACCTTCTTTTCGTTTCCATATTAAATGCGGAATATAAAATGTGATAGCTTGCAAGAAGAGAACGAATGGAACCCATTGGTAATAAGCATGGTGTATTATTGGTTCATCTGAGTTTACACCCATTGAACCGACGCCGGGATGCGGAATGTAATGAGAATCCGTGAAAGAGGTATTTAAATATTTAATCTACGGATATTTTTGTTAATATTAACCAAATTAAATATGACTAATATTACTCACCACGGTGAATGTTGTAGTGAAGAAACAAAATGTATTGATTACTCTTTCGTTTACTCCAGATCCTACAAGACATTTAATATGCTCGCCAATAAGTTCCTGGGATGTTACCAATACCGTTAATATAAACAATAACAGCATGGTGACTCTATAATGCAATTTGAATGCCAAATTATCAATGTGGTTTCTTTTAACCTTTAATTTTATATTTTTAGTAACCGTATCCACGATGGCCTTCATCTAAATAAAGTTTTGCTTCAAATAGTTTATAAAATTACAAGTAAAAAGACTCACCTTTGAAATGATATAAGTAACGTAAACATAGAAACTATAAACTTTAGCGTGCGAATAGCTAAATGCAACTAATTTGTAATCTGGATGCACACCTTATCTAATGACTACTCGATAAGAGGCATATATACATAAACGCTGCTTTTAAATATGGGTGATAGAAATAATCATAACATAACTAGTTATTTAAATGTTAAAATAGTGTTTTTAGGTTATCAATTTTGACCCAATGTTCAGTCTGTGTTTCCATGTATCAGTATAATCAAGACTCTTAACTAGTTCAATT
Organism: Nicrophorus vespilloides; assembly: GCF_001412225.1. Lineage (NCBI taxonomy): Eukaryota > Metazoa > Arthropoda > Insecta > Coleoptera > Silphidae > Nicrophorus > Nicrophorus vespilloides. The sequence goes on along the minus strand of NW_017100102.1, from coordinate 341,666 downwards.
ATTTAAGTAAATTAGTATCTATAAGCCTATAGTTATGGGCTTGTACTTATTATATATTTGATTATAAACATTTCAAAATTGAAGGTTGTCGCATTCTTTGGGCACCAGACCTCATGCATCACCATCTCTGTTCATTAAAACTTAATATATATTATTCAATCTCAATTCTAATATTTTTAGATAAACCCCAATAATTCTCATAGGATCTAAAAAAAATCTAGGTCTTATGTATTATGTCATAAGTACAGTACCCAATGGACAAGATTGCTCTTTTAATCAGAAGAAAAAGTATATAAAACAACCGAATAAACTAAAAGATCTGAGGATGATCTTACAGCAAAATATACTAATATTATCATTAAACAAATTTATTTTCAAGACGAATGTTAATCTCAAAAATATATGTATATACGCACAGCGAATCTTTAAACCGTATTATTACCATCTGTATTTTGTATGTAAATAAAAAATATTACTGACAAATTATGACTTAATTTTGCTTTATATTAATAAATCCTTGTTTTCTACCACGAATTACAGTGTAATCTCGCGTAACGAGCATAATTCTTGAAATACTCGTTAAGCGAATCATTTTTGTTACAATATTTTGCTCGTTATGTGAATTATTCGGTATGAAAGTGATTATTAAGTGAAATCCACTGTACACTAAAAAAAAATGCGTGTTTTATTGTTATAATGGATACATTTAAAATCTTCAATTGAATATAACTTAAAATTTACAAACCTGTTTTAAATAAATATAAAAGTAGGGACTTGAAAACTAGATATAAACATGAAGAATAATTAAAATTTATACATGACGAGCATTTCGCATAACGATTGACAAGAAGTCCCGGATTTCGCGTCTGCTACATCATTTATAAAACTTGTGTATTTTTGAATATATTTCACTACACAAGTAAAATCAAATCCGGAGTTTGTGGAACGGATTAAACTCATTAAGCGAGGTTCCACTGTATTTAGTATGAGCAAGATTTAATGATGCATATTTTCTAAGATACATATACTGATTGGAGTGAAGCTTCACTAATAAATGTAACAATTTAAAATCGTTTGCGAGGGCTGCAGGAGGCGTGAGAATCGAAACCGCAGAGTCCGGTTCGAGAGATCGGACAATGGGGATGACTCAACAGATCAGCTCCCCGATTGATCGAACAGCATTCTTGCATCTTCATAATATATATTATAGTGTACCCGTGCCCGAAGACTCTGCTATACATATAATATTAAACTCTTCTACATTTTGTTCCTTTTATAACTGCGAGAACGGTAATAATTACAAAGGCCCCATCAATTTTTGCTGGAAGAAATTCATTAAATCATAAATGCTCCGATGCACCAATGCGAATTGAAGATCAAACGAAACCAACATCAAAGAGTATATCTTAATTCCCTATATTGTTGTCTAGAATTAATACACAACAAGAACTCATATGTTTATTTATTTTTTTTTTCATATTTCTATATTAAATTACCATCATTTCTTATTATATAAAAAATAATTTACAAATGTATAAATATTATCATAAAAATAAATAATTAATAAATATGGGAAAACATGTTTATTAAAAAAAAAGGTACTTGAATTACACGGAGTTTCAAATCATAGTGACAAAAAATAATCTTCGTGTAATACGATATTTGCACTGCTTATTTAAAGTATACTTTTTCACAATTTTTAAAATAAAAATCAGGATCCAAATATAGTTCTTTTATTAATTATTTGCGGCCTAGGTGCTAAAGAATCATTGATTCTATATGTCGGTTCACGTTACACGTCACTGCGTGCGGTTCTCAAAATATTTGTTTAACAGAAAAAATGGCTCTTCACTTCAAAAAGGTTGCCGACCCTTGCTCTAAACTAACAAGGTTTTGAATAGCATGAAACCACTGTTAATTTTGTCATAAGAATACAAGATTTTTTATATTTACAAAATTTACAAATTGTATTTCTTATATTATATTTATATATGACTAGTATTCCAATAGTAAATCGGGGTCGGATTTGAAAGGTTTGATTCAAAGGAGGCCGAGTTGAATCAGGATTTCAGACAAATCACCAAAACGAGAACGCTCTTGTCAATAAAACTATTTCAATTGTAGCTTCTATTATAAATATTATTTGGTTAACTAGAAATAACTATTGACTAATTAATATGAATTTGATATTTTTAAAGCATAATATGTAGGAAAATTACATATCTCATAGACACTTAAAGAGAATGTGAATCATACATGTAAAACGAATAAGTTGCAACTTTAATATTTACTTGATGATTACTGAATTATTTTTCTTAGCTTTCTAGATAAGAATATTTCTCACTGATTAAAATAAGAAACATAAGTGACATTCATAACAGCTTAATTATAATTATATATAATATAATAACAAATATTTTTGATGTCACATTTTCAATGACTTCAATTTGTTTTATGGAATGGCTAACTTTTAACAAATAATTTACTTATATCTATATAAAAATCAAATTGTTATATATAGTTTCCAAAATGAAAGTTCTTTCCTTTTTTAGTTAAGTTTGCATCTTTTGTATCTTATGAACAGCATCAAATCATATAATAAATGATACATTTGCCGTAATCAACAAATAATAATCAATTGCAGAACTTATACATATACTTAATAAGAAGATACAACATAAAACAAATTTATTTATTGGAACTAAATGTATTATTTCATATTAATATTTTGCCTTAAAAATTAGAATAAATTTATAAAATTGAAAAATGTAGTAAAAATGTAATATAATACAAACGGAAGTATGATATAATTCATAGAATATCACAGTAGATTAACAACATCCATATCGTACCATGAAAGAGAAATTCTCATAATTTGTCTTTTAGAAATATCCGATATCAAAACCGGAAGTTATATTTGTAGCTCTACGTTTACTACATTTGTAGGAACGCAAGGTGTAAGTTGTCACCAAATACATCAGATCCGATTTAAACGTAATTATATACATCATATGTTTATTTTATGCTTTCGAGGCAGCACTAACAGTATTATTTTAATATTTATAGAATGTACTTATAATGTACTAAACATTATCAAGAACTTAAATAAATTTTATATTTTAGATATTGCGATGCCTAAATAATCAACCTTTGAAAGGTAGTATATACCTGACAGAACTAAGATGAAAGGGTTAAAACAGGTATTTTACTTCGAAATACATTTGTTCACTAAATGATTAATTACCAGAAAGAATAATTATTAATCGATAATCTTTATTTTTTTTTAAATAACTACTAGCAAATATTTGTTTATATCATGTATTTATATTTTAAAGTTTTCAATTAAACAATTGATGCGAGTTACGTTACGTTTTCTTCATCTACGCAGATGAAGAAAACGTGTTTCATACTATGAATGGCATAAATATGGTAAAAAAATATAGCAAAATCTTCCAATATTCCATAAAAACGTTTTCATTGGAATATGTATTTATTACTCAGTAAAAAAAGTGAATTGTAAAAAAATGTTTTAGAGAAAACCGTGTACAATAGTGTTCCGAATATATACGATGATAAAAATTAAAAAACGATAATAAATGTTTATATTTACAGCGTTTTTTTTTCTTTTCACAAAATCAAAACATATTTTTCAAAGGCGGTAAGATCAAAGGTATATTTTATGCTTTTATACATAATTGGTTTAATAATTCAAAACTATCATTTTTTAATTTGAAATTATTTAAATAAAATCTATAATATTATCTTAAACTATATTACAGCAATATTGTATAAAATTGACTTATTTATTTAATTTTTTATATTTTGTCCTCGACAAACATTTTAAACTTTTTTCATTTAACGACAGTACAATTTAGAAAATATAAATTTTTTATACAGAATATGAAACATTTTCTATTTACAAATATATATTTTTTATATTCTAATTTTACATAATGAAAGTTATTATTTTCTTTTTGTATCAAAATCATTAAGGAATATACAATTTACAATGTGTTCTTGGTGCAGGTCCAAAATTGAGAAAAAGTAGGAGATGATTATATTGTGAATAGCGTGGAAATGAAAGGAAGTTGTATTATATAAGTAAAATAAATATTATTTTATACAGATGAATTGAAATACCGAACTATTATTGACACTATATGTAGTACAGTGGAACCTCGCTTAACGAGTTTAATCCGTTCCAAAATTTCCAGATTTTTACTTGTATAGTAAAATACTCGTATAGTGAAGCATATTCAAAAATATACATAAAATGAGTACACATAAAGTTAGTGTTTTTAATAACAATAATTAATAAGAATAATAATTTATTGCATATATGTAGTTAACCTTTTTTGTTTTATTATTTAAAGATTGATTTTTTTTTAAATATATGTTTAAATAACTTTTATTTATTTTGAATAATTTATTAATTAATCGTTTTACCATGTAAACATTCCTGTTTAATATATTTTGTGTTATTTAAACAAACATTATATTTTTTCGGAAAATATTGAAAGTTGCTTTCAAGAATTGCTGAAAATTCATGTTAAAGTATTTTTCTGTTATTTGGAAATAAGGAAAAGAATTGTCGTTAAAAAAAAGAAGTTTGGTAACTTTTCGGAGAAACAGGATGAAGGAGAAACGTTTAAAATGATTCGAAACTACTTTCCGTGTGCATCTATTGTCTGACAGAAGAGTGGAAGAGTGGTGGGAGGCAGCTATCCCCTTCTACAAAAAAACTCAAAGCTCCCCTCCAAACGTATCGTGCATTCTAGCGGAGGATCGCTAGTAGCTTCCAGCGCACAGTTAAATACACACTACTAGAAATTGAATCCGTACAACACTACTAATTAGCGCGTGTATAATTAATACATAAGCAAGAGAGGACAGGACGGGCGAAAAGGTGCATCATTTTGTGAGAAGGTGTGCGTGAGTGTGCCAGAGAGTAGTGATTAAGTGTTGAAGAAGAGGCCAACAACATGTTTGATGTGTTTGGCTCCGTTAAGGGGCTGCTGAAAATCGATGCAGTCTGCATCGACAACAATGTGTTTCGTCTGCATTACAAGGCGACCGTTGTAATCCTGATTGCCTTCTCGTTGCTGGTCACAAGCAGGCAATACATTGGCGACCCCATCGACTGCATAGTTGACGAGATTCCTCTGGGAATCATGGACACCTATTGCTGGATCTATTCGACTTACACAATACCGAACAGGCTAACAGGAAGAGTTGGCCACGACATCGTGCAGCCGGGCGTTGCGAGTCATGTGGACGGCAAGGACGACGTCAAATATCATAAGTACTACCAGTGGGTTTGTTTTGCTCTATTCTTCCAAGCCATGCTCTTCTACGTGCCGAGATACCTGTGGAAGACTTGGGAAGGCGGCAGAATCCGCATGCTCGTCCTCGACCTTAACTTTCCCATCGTCAGCGACGAATTAAAAACGGACAGGAAGAAGTTATTAGTGGATTACTTTTCCACTAATTTGCACATGCAGAATTTCTACGCGTACCGCTTCTTCATATGCGAAGTTCTTAATTTCATTAACGTCGTAGGGCAGATCTTCTTCATGGACTTCTTCCTCGATGGAGAGTTCAGCACATACGGCAGAGACGTGCTGGCATTCACAGAAATGGAACCCGAGGAACGCGAGGATCCGATGTCAAGAGTGTTTCCAAAAGTAACGAAATGCACCTTCCACAAATACGGTCCATCCGGTTCGGTTCAGAAGTTCGACGGTCTCTGCGTTTTGCCATTGAACATCGTCAACGAGAAAATCTACGTTTTCCTCTGGTTCTGGTTCATCATGTTGAGCGTCCTCTCAGGCATCTCTCTGATCTACCGTCTGGCCGTTATCATGGGCCCGAAACTCCGTTTGTACCTTTTGCGCGCCAGATCCCGCATGGCCGACAACGAATACATTGTAAAAATTGCGAACAATTGTCACATTGGCGACTGGTTCGTTCTTTACCAGCTCGGAAAGAACATCGACCCTCTGATCTATAAAGAAGTTATAGAAGAACTAGCCATGAAGTTAGAGGGAAAGGAAGAACCCTAGGGTAATTTTCCACTTCGAAATCTAAATTTAATAACATTTCGAGACAATAATGCACCGTGTTTTCACGTGCCTTTACGAACATTTTCGAATGCAGCGGAAACTAATATTGAGCGTAAACCATCCTATATAAATATACACAACATATCGATCTACCTGCATAATTAAAGCGCTACGACAACAACAACAATTAAGACCCACAATTCATTCCACAGCTATAGGGACCAATTTACAATTGTTCTGTGATGACAGATAAAGACTGTTGTTTTTTATTAATAATAATATATATAAAAAGAAAATAAATTGTTAGGAATTTAGGTCGTGACGTTCAATCAACACGGACTGAAATTCGCTTATTTTCTGCTACTCAAGAATACTTCCATTACTATAATCATTTTATATATATTTAAATGATGAAAAGCTCAAAAAAACTGTCACTCATTCCAAAAAAAAAAACAACATTGTTCTTCTTTCTACTCGCATACATTATCGTTTATTATTATTATTTTTCGTGTATCCTTTTCAGTAGCGTAATTCTTGAAACTGCCAAAACTGCATTAGCAATAGTTTGTTATGTTAATATTATTTGTTCGTCATTTAATTTAAACGAAGCACAACTGTGGATATTTAAATACTATTAGATTTTTATTTTAATTTTCCGCTAACTTTCAGAGACTCCGGAAGGCGCGGGTGCGACAAAATGATGGCATTTTTTTATAGGGGGTGGAAAGTACAAACAAAAACAAAACATTTTTCTTTTTAATTTTAGTTTAATACTTTTTAATTTTTGCAATAAGGAAAAGTGTTTCTTGTTTTGTCGCATCATCGAAATACGGGATTGAAACAAGTCTCTGTGATAAATATATGAAAATGCATTGCTCCCTTTTTTTTTCATTTATATTATTATTATTATTACATTTAGTTTGTAATTATTATTATAATTATATATACATATATGTGATGAATAGGAATTAATTAGACTAAGTTCCATACAGTGTATTTTTCTTTTCAAGTTTGAGTGCTTTTATATTTTTGATCCATTTTGTATTTTATTTTTTTGTCACGTTGTTGTTATATACAAATATTATATCATCGAAGAATAATAGAAAATGTATACCGATGTGCCTTATTATACATTTTGTATGGAATTTTATATACATAGATATATATAAGAATAAATTAAGCTATTTTAAATTTTGTACTATTATTGTTTCCTTAATCCTGAACCCTTAAGCAGTAAATAAAATAACCTTGTAGTTTATATGCTAGAGACGTGTAATTTAAGTAGAATTAAATACTTCATTTCTTTAAATGAACAGCAAAGATAAGTTTGTTCTGGATTACTGAGTTTCTCTAACTTTGTTTATCTCGGTGTTATCAATTTATTCCACGGCCACCAAAGTTCAAATTTTTAGTTTTTTTTTACATTGAACGTATTTCTAGAACATATTATAGTTACACTTTCAGTAAATTCAATTACCGATGCAACATTGTGATAAGATAAGAGATTTTGATAATTATTAACTTGACTTATGTTATAAAAAAAATGTTTTCTAATAGAACAGTCACAAGAAACAATTTTATTTCTTAACTACATATTTTACAAATTTTTGGTTACATTGACCATGAAAATTAAAACCTAGCAAATACATGTACATCTATTATTTCATAAAATACTTGAAAATATAAATTGAAAGTGCATGTTCGATTCAATTTGCGTTTATTGAAATTATTCGAGTTCACGACTTTGTCAATTTCTATTTCAGGTTTATCTCTGGAATACGCATCTCGTGTTTCACTTGAGCAATGAATGTTATTATCACAATAAAACGTACGCAACAATTTCAGATAAAAAATATATTCTGAGTGCACGACCCATTAAGATGAAATCTATTTATTGAGAAATATTTGTTTTACGTTTATAAGTAAATTAAACAATAATATTTTTGCTAAAAACTAATACACAAAATATTAATTAATTCTTGGTAAAATTGGCCTTTGGTCCAAATGAAATAATGAAGATTTAAAAGTAAATAATATTTAATAAAAATATAAATTTCTTAAATCATACGTTCTTTCGCATGACATTAATTAGTGAGGTCAAATATTGTATTTACTGGAATGTTTATCAATTCAATTATTCATAATTTAACATTCGCACTTTAGAAATGCATGAGTTTTCATTATGTTATATGATGAAATTATAGTAGATCACAATTAAGAACTACCGAGTGAAGTCCAGAACTTCACTAAAATTTGTATAATTACGAAAGTTAAGTAACTTGAGTTTTTTGTTAGGTGATCGAACCCTTTGATCCTACACACATAGAATAATAGAAATTTGTTAAGACACCAACATGAACATTTTTTCAATAGCCTATTGAGTTTCATGGTATATGAATGAATAAATATAAAAAATGTTCATAAAACATTTCATTTAAATTCATCTGTAAAGTTGGTTATAATTAAGTTGTAGGCAACCCGTTTTACTTGTAAATGATTTTAATGTATTTTTGTTATAAGAAAGAATATTATAATTTTTAAATCACGTGTATATTAGACCAATATTTGATGTAATTATACGATAACGTTGAAAGCAGATTTTAGAATTTCAGGTAAGTTTAGATTTGTAGATTTTATTTATTTAGTTTGATTGCATTCTATTCCCTAATTCATTTAAACTATGTTTTTAATCTCTTATTTTATCTATAATTTAATCATCTTAAATATATGTATGTATGACATTATAATATGTCTTTACTTATATTTTCTGTGATATTATTACATTTTGTATCAACATATCATTGATCATTTCTGTTTTGAAAAAGTTTGTAGGATTTAAATGTTTAAAATGAAACTTATATAATCCAATAATGTGATATATTGTTCTATTTAAGGATATATAGTATAACACAATTATAATTGACTACTGTGAAATTGAATTTCCTTTGCACAAACTTAATTGAATGAACAATGAATGTATCCTTAATGATTTAATACTAAGATAAAACGGCAAGGTTGAAAATTCCTTTCATTTGTCAATTCACAGTACGGCCACCGAGTTGACCCTTCCATTTAACCTACTTTAACACGATCACGTTTATCTGCTGCATTTCTAAACCACAAAGAAGCAATGGATAATGCTTTAATCTCGAAAGTAAGGAATTATTTTTGAAATTAATTAACAAGTTCGAAAAAATGATACTTATATAAGTCGTTAATTACGTAATAACCATAAAAACTTTTAAAGATTAAAAAACAAAAGCGAATGACATAACTAACGTGTATGTTAAAACTTGCACGTAACGTTTTAAGAAATAATATGGTACTGGAAAATAACGGAACAATTTACATAAGTTTTATTTGTTTGTTTGTTATGCAAGTGCAAAATCCATAATTGATTCTCCAAGAAATAAAATGCATTGCATGTTACGTATCTTCTGAGAATAGACTGACGTGCAAGATGTTTTAGTATGAAATTAGGATTGATCTTAGCTTGCTTATTTTTTTCTACGGTATCAAATTATTGCGAAATGAATTTCAAATAGCTGTTTTTTTCTGTTAAGTGTAATATTATAGTAAAATTATTTTTTGAGTGTGGATTTATTTTATGAGTTTAGCAACAATAAATATTCAGCGTTTTGTTTCTGGTAAAAAGAAAATCGTAAAGATTAAGGAATAAAATGAATTGAAAAAGTTAGTAGAAAACTTTTCTTTTATTTATCGCTTGCAAATTCAGCAGTATTTTATTTTGATAAATAATATATATATAATGTTTGAATCAAATCATTTTGTACTCCTCTAATATACGTTTCACTATTTATGTTTATATATTATGTTAACATTAAACTGTTATTTTATTTTGGACGGTAATATTAGTATTTTATTAAACTGTACGTGATATTTAATTAAAATATAATAAATATTATAAGATTCTCTAGTGTAGGATAACATCTTGGAATTCATTTTATACCACCATAAAAAATAAATACCTATGTTGGAGAATTTTATTACAATTATTTTAAACAATTTCATTCAGAATTTTAACTACCAAAGAAACATGCTTATTAAAATATATTAAAAAAAGATTTATTAACAAATAAGGGCGGAAAGACTTAGGTCGATAGCCCTTTGGTTGCATTGTAACTAATAAAGATTATTATTATTATCACAAATAAAATCTAATCTTATAATAACTATTAAAAAATAAAATGTTTTTGGTATTTTTCCTAAGTCAGAAGAAAATACAAAATTCATCACATAACAATTTAGGGAGTTATTATAAAATCCAATGACAAATATAATACAGAATGATTGCTCAGAAAATGTAGTATTAATAACAATAAAATCAAATGTATATCCACATATCATATTTATAAAACAAAAGATATGTTTTTAGTCAGTTTGTATTTACAGTCTATTCAACGGAATATTTATCAAATTAACAAATTAGGAAGTTGCTGCCTAGTGCCACCATTCCAGAAGGTTGACCGCTAACGGGTTCGTATGCGAATCAAGCCTGTTCGTATATTTTTTTTAAGAAATCTTTGGCAACCTATTCTACTGTTTTTATTCAAAAGTCCTGGTCCGGGATTCTTCTAATACATTGGAATACTTCGATTTCTATAAGATTAGAGAGCTTGATGTTCCCCATAATTGGATACCATATGTCCAAACTGGTTTTAATATGACTCTGTACAATAGCAACGTGTTCTTCAAAGTAAACTGCGAATTTTTATGCAGCAACCAATACATCTTTTCAAATTTTATTTCTAGTTGTTCACGCTTTGTCTGGATATGGCCAAGTATCTCACCCTTGAAGATGCTGGAACTACTTTGTTGTTGAGTTTAATTGGAAGGCAGGTGACTCGTTTTAAGGTGAACGTAACATGCACCGATTTCGACTGGTTTATATTAATTCGCCATTTCCTGAACCATATATCGAGGTGTCGAGATGCAATTATGAGACTTTCGTCTGATGCCATGGTTGTTGTCTCATCAGCAACTGTTGCCATGTTTGTTTTCTCTGTTGTTTGTATATCTGTAGTGTATAATACATACAATTTGGCACCAACATATTAAAGTTAATATTGAAAATATCAGGTATAGTTTATTATTAGTATTTATCTACTAAGACCTTCTCAACAAAATAAGATCGGATTAAATACATCGCGATCACATTTAAGTATAAACTTGAAGTGTTCTATTATTAAAGTTATTACATAAGTCAACTTTACTTATAGACAAGCATACTACGATTGTGGTCCAAGCCTACTCTAATGATTATTTTTAAAGAAAACTATGACTTTAATTACAACTATCCTATCAACAAAAACTACCTAGTTATGTCGTTCTCAAACCACTCCTACATAAATTATACGCTTGTTTTATTGCAACAAATTATCATAATACAAACTTAACAAAATAACATAATAAGAAAAATAAAACAAATTGATTTGATGTAAAGGGCTACTGACCATAGGTCAATTAACATTTATTTTGTAAATAACAATAATAATACATAAATACAATTTTTTTTGAGACAAATTTTATTTTTTATGTTTATTTACAATAAAGATGTTTCACTGAACAACATTCTAATTGTATTCGCAAATAATGTTATGAATATTCAAATTGAAGATATTTTTTGGATAATCATAGCTGACTGTAATACAAATAGTTCTGCGGCAATGCGACGTGTTCGAATTGTATAAAATTGGATAGATCAGATATTTAATTGATTCGCAGAAAGGTAGATAACCGGAAATAAATGACGACGGTCAAGACATTAAAATGGATTTCGGGTGCAATTTCCGCTGAATATGAAGAGCGGTATGCCCTACCCCAGCGCCAAAAAGCATGACTCAATCGATCCGTTTCGAGCATTAAATTGTATTCTTCGTAGTGGATGGCCGTGAACCCGCGACCGGAATGTTCTTCAGCTCACACAAACACTCAGAATCCTATATGTGTATGAATACACACACATACAGACATATCAGAAAAGGCTCTTTGTGTGTACGTAGAGAAAGTTCACTTCGAACAAATTAATAAATAAAACGACTAACTGTAAAAGAAAACCGTGCAAGAAACCTTTTCAAAGATCGATAAGGGTAATTGATCTCTCAACGCCGCTGCGGTTAATTCAAATGCTTCATTTAACTAACAGTATTGGAAGATATTCCATGTGATTTATTTAATTTAAATTCAGAGGTGAAAGAAAGGATTACAATGTTGAGTGAGAATGGTATAATATAAGAAACAAACACGCGTTATGGAACTAAATTAGAACTTCAAATAAAGGAATACGCGGTTTTCTAATTTGAACAAAGTGTTAGCGCGTTTCGGTGTCGAGAATATATTGTTCTTGATGTTGACCGGAGAGATTACCACGTTGTGAAAATTGGTGGTTTAGAGATGCAGACGAGTTTGTGCTGGCGTATAGTAATGGGATGAGGAGAAACCGGTGGGTTAAGTAGCGGAGGGCAGAAGACGAAGGAGTAACACAGTGGATGAAGTGGGTGGTCACTGGCCGACCGGCGGATTGTGAGAAATAGCCGTGGTCGTTAAGACGTTCCTCTTAGGTGTCTGAAGTTATAGCCGCAAGCAGCCAGGAATTATAAATTCCACTTTATAACACAAGAAATGCACAGCGTCTGCTTTTCCTACTCCCGGGTCACTTGCTGCGTTTATATATCACCCAATTAAAATAAATCAAATTCCATTTCAGACCAAACGCTTAGAAACGTTTATTAACGTTATATATTTCACTATAACTAACGTCAAACATTTTTAAATTTATAAAAGTTATAGGTACTGATACATGACAATTCAAAAGAGAGAAGATATTCAACCGACTTCACTATACCAGAGAGTCATTCCCTATGCCAGTGTTTCCCAAACTTTCGACATCTGGGTACCCCTTCTATAATTTTCGGGGTACTCAACCCCTCGTCAAAAATATACTTTAATAACACTAAATAATAATTTATTCATAACAAAATATAAATAAAATAAATACAAGGTATATTATAAATAATATTCATGAGTAATGAGAAGAATGAAATTGTTTATGTTGAGACAACAGATACAAAAGCTTGTTTGTTTTTTTTTAACTTAATGTCTACAAATGCTGAAAAAGTAACTTCGGAAAAAGGAAAATGTATTTCAGGACTTTCACTGTTAAAACTAGATACACATGTTGCAATACACTCTTTAAGTGTATTTTTCAAGAATCTGTCTGGAGCTAATTCTAACAATTGCTCTTCTTGCAATAAATGTCGAATGGATATCTGATATGTTATCCATTGAATATTTTTTGTTAAAATCAGGCCCACTTATAAATTCTCTAAATGCTATGTTATACACTGAAGATAGCCAACGAACATCGGTATGAAAAAGAAGCTGAGTATGACTACTTCCCATTTGACGCTTCTACCCATAACTTTCTGTAGATCAGCGGGCATCGTGTTGCCAAAGCCTCTCTGTGAATGCAACAATTCGCAATATCAGTGAAATTATAATATTTTCCATTTCGGGCGTGTAAAAAAAACTGTACAGCGTACCCCCATCAAATACATAACATCAAGTACACAATAGACGTCATTCTATATTCAATTGTTTAAAAATATCTTCAACACTATTTTATCTTAACCAACCTAATTCGAGGATAGTTAAGAAATTATTGTCATTATTTATTTTTATAAAATACATTACTTGAATTTTAATTGTCATTATACATTTTCTTTATGTTGAAAAAAAAAATTATACATTTACATACAGTTAATGAAAAATAATATTATTTCTTTATTTCAAAGTTTGTATCTCTGGTAAGAATATATTTAAAATATTAACTTTGATGAGAACTATTAATTTTGTACATATTATTTTAATGTTTCTCATAGTTTATTTTTCCATTTATCGAATATGTCGTAAATCTCTTAATACTGTTTTATTAGTTATTTGAATCCATATTAGACATATTAGCAGTAAATTAAATTTACGTACTTTCTTTATAGATACAAATGGTTGACATATATTTACATGTATGCATTTGTTAAATATTTGTACCAACTAGAACTATTAGTTTAATCTAGATTGTAAAAATCTAGGTTCTAAGTTCATATTATAAAATAGTACATATATTTATTACATATATTATCAATATATGTTATAATGTAATACATTTTGATAGTAAAATTAGTCTCTTTCTATCAGTTTGTAACTCAACCAGACTGGACCTAAAAATTAATAAATATTATTATGAGTGATGCATGTAAATGTATAATGTTTATATTTTATGAATTTAACGGTGGGTCGGAACTTGAATTCAAATATTAGTATGCAACCGAAATTGTAAGTTCACTGTAAGGGAGTAACGGTATTTAAATTTACATAATTAAATGGAAATTATATTTTGTGTATGCAGACAAAATTTATAATCATGCATAAAGTGTTTACATGGTAATAATGTATATTAAAAATAAATGCATCTACATAATTTATAAAGAAATAATGCCATAAAATATAAAACTTTAGAATGTGGAATGATATATGTAATAGTTTTAAAAGAATGATATATTTATTTTTTGTATTTTATCGTAATGCCAGGAATTCGTAAATCATGAATAAACTATTTTTATTCTCAAAAAGTATAATATCTCGAAGATATAAGGTTTACTTTCACAAATGTAGTTGGTGAAATTTTTGATTAATTATTGAATCTGCATTGCGTATTTAAAGTTTATTTTTGTAATTAAGATTAGTTTAACAACCAGATTAAAATAAGTCTACTTAACTGATTGGCTAAATGTTATTTATTGAAAATAAATGTAAATTATAACTATATTTTCATAAACTATCATACAAAATAATACGATTAAAAAAATGTTATTATTCTTATATTGAAAATCAAGTATTTTATATTAGTCTAAATTAGATATACCATATAACATTCATGTTCCTTAGTATTGAACAAAATACAGATTTTTTATTAGTATACCAAGCTAATATTTATTTATTTACTATATATGATGCATATGACGGATGTAATTGATTCATTGTAAGAGTATATCACATCATTATTTATGTAACTATAAAAAACATTGGATTAATTACAATCTCTTTGCATTAAGCTATCAATAACATATTGAAATTTGATTCATTTATGAGCAAACCATATAAATTGTAAGGTTAATCTTTAAATGTAATATGAAAATCTAATCTTTCTTAATTAATTTATAAACTGAATATTATTCCAATTAGCCAAGACTTTGGTAGAAGTTTTGATTATTTAATTTATCCGTTTTTATTTTTATATCTTTTAAGTGAAAAAAACTATTGCATTTCACTAATAGAATACTACAATATATGTATATTTATAAATGTATAGTTCATTGATCGAAATGGAATAAAATAAGCAATGATTATAGAAATATTACATTTATACGTGTTTCTAAATTAATCATTATGATCTGAAATTATATGTAATAATTAAATTACATGGATGATGGCCGAACAAAATGATTTTTAACGCACGGCATTTCTGCTCTATAATTTCATTTTATAACTATTACCGTTTCGAGAAAATTGTTCTTCCACTCAAAATAATTTTTCGCCTCATAAATATTTATAGCTTAAGCAATTTTCAGTTATTATTACTATACGTTATTTGTATATATTTTTTATTAACCTAAAAAAGTATGAGTGGTTGAGTTTAAAATAAATTACTACAACAGATAAAATTGTTAAATTTTAATTTAAAAAAAAAATAATGCTAATAAATAGATTTAACATTAATCCTAATTATAATTGAGATCTGATTTATATTTCCTTTGAGCTTCTGTGCTGTAACGTGGAATTCGTTATAAACACAACATAAATTTTAATAACTGACAGCTGCTACAAAATGGTAATCTCGAGATTAAATTCTAGACTACTTTCTCCTTTGAATTACTTACTACATGCTTACCACCACCTCTTGTTTTACTCAGTCATTATATAAAGAACTATTTTCTTTATAAAAGATAAATGTGAACCAGATTCTTAAGGAGTGTGTTTGCACTTACATTCTATTAAAGTGCCTGGTTTTACTAACTGAAAGACCTATTGTTCAGAATATAAAAAACCTTATCTATGAAAATACCAATTATTCATTTTTATAGCATATTTTATGAATAAGTTCAGTCATTTTTTTTAATTGTTATATCATGGCTCAAATAGTTTTCATTAAATCTTTTAAATTATAATATGAACTTACTTACTGGACCGCAGTTATTTTGTATACATTATTGTAATAAAATTAAGTACGTTAATGGTGTACTGTGGAATCAGATCATATTTCGATATGAAGTTATGTGGTACATTAGAGATAATAAATGACCGGGTTTTTATTGTTTAATTCTAAAGTGCAGTGAAAATATTGAATAAAAACTTTTTATTATTAACATATTCCTAAACATATAAAAATATGTAAATTACAAATCTGAATTAATATATAGATTTACACAAATAATATATTTAAAAAGTTATTTGTATTACAAATAATAATTCACAATACGAATAACTATAATATCATATAGAACAAAAATGTATAATTGTACATGTTATTTAAAAGAGAAACTTAAATTTCGTATTTATATATTTATAAAAAAAATAACCAATTTATTTGCTATTTTTTTGTATATAATATCACTCTTATTAATTCTTTTTTCCATTTGTTTTGGTATCTTCTTTCATTTTAGTATACAATAATATTTACTTTATTTTTATTTATTCATTGTATGTATGTTAAGTACATTATGATATTTAGATGTTTAAGTACAAAAGTGCATGTATATAATGATTAACTTAATGATGATGCATGTTTTTAGTGACGTTGATGATATACTTCCTTGCTTTTAATATAATAAATTGTGAATAATGAAAATATAATCACTAGAAATATCTTCTTAAGCCTAATAGTGTACTATCATTAAACGGGCTTAAAAAGTTGTGTTTATTTTTTGGATTATAAATACGTTGCAGTAAAATCGTAGTTAATATACACACTTACTAACCAGTGTATACAGAACTCCTAATAAAAGTATTAACATATTTTTTACTAAATCAGAAGTGGAAATGTATGTAATAACTAATTTACATTTTATTGGTTGTCGCATTTACTGTAATATAACCGATCAATATTGTCATTTTTAAAAAGAACAAATATAAATTTAGTATCTGTACTCTCGCAATCAATTAGTATATATATATTTGATGATAAGAAGTGCAATCTCGTTAACTTTAGATAACTTTTCCCATCTAGTTAGTTTTAAAGTGGGCGCCTGTAATGTCATGAGTCTGGCATCTCTAATCGCGTCACATTTCAGTAACTTAACAAAAATGATTTAATCACACACCTCTCCAGAAGGGTAAGGATTGGGGCGGTTACATTTTCCAAAGCCGAAAACTACCTGATGAACAGAACAAGATTTATTTGTATGCCTAAGGGCGATATTTTTAGCAACATAAAATAGCTTTTAGTTTGACTTAATTTATCAGATCTTAGTGCTAGTCAATTAGTTTTCTAGGACTGCAATAGCATGAACTCGCACGTTCATAAACAATAAGAAACACACTGGTAAATATTTTAATTCCGCTGAAATATAAGCCATGTAGCAAGTTTGAGAAACGTGCGCCGAATGTATTTGCATATATGCGTGATGCTATTTCCATATATTCTTTTATTAATTTAAATGGAAATTAAAATAATATACGGCAGCCAGCGTGTCGCATTTCGCTAAATGTGCATTACCTAGCGATGCAACTTTTAATGACTATTCGGTTACAATCAGAAACAGGTGGATTAACGGTATATTATTATTTGTATTGATAGATCGGGAATAATTTTACAGACACCTTCACTCCTTTTGAAGCCATCCATGCTAATCCCAAAGAAAAATATCCGTGAGACACCGTGGGAATGCTAGGATAAATTTTCCCGAAACGAACGTGTCTTCTTTATTTATTCAACGCATACGAGTTCTGATGAAACCGCACCTTCTTCTAATACATTTCAATATAAAAATTCTACGAATTGCCAAAACTTCTCTAAAATAACGTATGCGGAATTTACAATTCGAGCACGTGAATCATTGATTTGAGAAAATAATCCTAACATTTAAATTATCAAATAAATATGTCTAAAAAAAAGGTTTCTACTTTGCTCTTTGTTTTTATTTATCAATTATAAATACCTACGCAAGAGTCTTCAAACTCTTACTCATATTTTATTAATCATTAGGTTTTCCTCTGATACATTATAAAACTATTTTCTTTGTTTTAAACAATGAGACGAAACGAGATAAAAGGTGAAAATACAAGTGACATACGTAAGCGGTGATTGTATAGGATTTCAAACGGTATTTTTGTTTCTTTTTTTTTGAAAACTGCTACCGCAGAGTACTTTGTGCTACACAGTATTACCCAATTGCGTGTCTAAAAAATGCAGAACTGAATTGTATTTAGCGGCACGTACCACGTATGTGTGCAGCATATGCAGAATGACAAAATAAATAAATAAATGCATTTGAAGGGAGACGAGAAATGTTGAGTTTGTGAAAATTTTCTACATTTAGTTATGGCTGCATACCTTAACCTGTTAGAGGTAAATAAACGAGAAAGAGAAATCCGCTTCGATCTTCCTCGTCTCTCTCTCTTTTCGTTTCTCGGGCTGAAAAACCGGAATCTGCATCGTAACTGGATATCAGGTATAGGTCCTCCTCATCCTTCGTTTCTAAGTTATTTCAGATCCGACTTTTACGACTTTTAGCTTAACAATGAAGATGTTCTACCCTGAACGCCTCCACCTCGATCATTTTTTTTTAAACTATCGGTTGCCATTGTTTTCTTCTTTCCTTAAACACTTTTTTTTATTTCGGATCGAGCATTACTTCCAGTTGCTCTACCTGAACACCAACATATTACAGCCGTCTATATTCCCCGAGTTATTAATTATACACTTCTTTAACCTTTACTGGTACGACAAAATTGTGAATACAATATATAACTTGAGCATTATTATATACAAAATATCCCCACAAACAAATTTATATGCCAAAACATACATTTTATGTAAAAACATTCCAATTTTAAAGTTTACATTTAAATATATAAGCTACTTTTAAAATACTACTGACGATAAACAAGGTAATAGATAGAACATTAAAATGTAATTCGGATATATACCTACCCAGCTTTGTGATATCATCTCAGCTGTATCAATATTAAAATCTTCATGATTTTTTCTATTCGTAATGACTCGTGGCTCACCTATAATTTTCTTTACATACTTTGATTGGAATCTTTATATTATATGGATATTTGTTAACTGCGCCCTTTTTACTAGTAATATTTCTTATGTTTTCATGGCTTATTTAATAGAATGAATGTACCAGAATATATATATTTTTTAATACTTGTATTTGTCCAAAAAAATCAATTAATATTACTAATTATTATTCACAATATATAGGACCAGATCCTCTGCAGAATTTCAATATTGCTGTTATTTAATGAACTTTTTTTCTATGTAAATATGTAAATTTTGTAATGAATCACAGTTCTGACAATCTTGTAACCAATATGGTTAGCGGAAATCAAGTTAATTTGTAGATATGTCATTTTCAAGTGATTCTACTATTTGTCTACGACAATTCTATATCTTAAGTTTCCACGAATCCTACATAAAAGTTATTGAGAAAATTGAATTTCATTGGTTTTAAGAATAATAAGTTTACGAATCATTAAGAATATTCTGTGAAATGATAACTTCAAAGAAATCTGCATTCTAGTAGACTACTATAATTGTGAAATATCAGAAAAATCTATAACTGGAATCTGCTTCGTAACAGTTGATTTAATTAATGTTTTTATGTATAATTTGGAACTTGTTTGTTTGACCTATTTTTCATTAGAAATATTGAAAAGTCTTAAGCAATAAACGTGTTTCAATTATGATCACAATTTTATTGCATGCATAATTATATTTTTTTTAACTTAATATATTTAGTGAGTAAATAATTATATTTATTAACTAATAGAAGTTAAGTAAATTATATATAGTATACATAAATAAAAGACTACTGACCGCAGTTATTCCACCAGGGCTTATTAATATTAAATAACATCAAATATATTTTCATATCACTAAATTATATTGTGTTGGTAAGAAACCAAAAACTATGGATAAATTTGATTTCCACCTTATTTTTCGAATTCATTAATTTAGTTATATAATTCCCTCCTAGACAATAGTGACACCCCCCACAGACTAAAGAGACACAACACTCTCGACCTCCCCTTTAGAAAATAACAATTATTTTTGTTGTTTGAATTTTCATAGTGCCGTCAAAATCAATTTTTATTTGGGTTATTATTGTCATCGAGTCATTCTTTTTTAGTTAAATTTATGTTTGTTTATAGGAAGATTTCCGATGGGAAATCGTTCCGCTCCAAGTTTTTATTTTGTTTTTTCTGTTTTTATTTTCTTTTTTTTTCTAACAAAAGCATTCAACTTATAGCCCGAGATGGCAGGTTGTGAATGAACAATAAAAGCTAGAAAAAAAAAAAAGTTATATAATTGAATTAAAATCGTTTCATTGTATGAGGCCTTTCTATCAAATGCAGCAGAATAATTCGATGTATTATAAAATATAATATGCAACAGCATACACACATATATTAATTAAGTTGCCTATATACTATAATGCGTTCCTTTAAATTAATATGAGATTATTTATGTAAGAATGAATTACTTAAGTAAATTTATCCAAATTGTGTCTTTCAAATTATGGGTCGTGGGCGCACAACCATTATCAAAAACATTACTTTAATAAAACAAAATTTACGTCTATGATTAGAAAGGAAAAGCAATGCGATTATCCTGTACAATTAAGCAATTTTACAATGAGGTATTTTCTTTGTAGATTATTAAAAATCATGATTTAAAATAATTATTTATGACCTTAAGCAGTTATGAAACACCGACAATTAATTATGGAAAACGGTAGTTTTTATATATTATTTTGTTTCATATTTTATACATTGTATGAAATTTTATGAATGTTTGCTATGTTGTTATTATTATTACAGTATTTTTTGTTATTTAAAAATAATTAATCTATTTATTTAGTTATTGGGTAAACATGTAAAAAATATAAAATACTTAGCATTTGTTTATTTTCAATTTAATTTACAATTTAACACATTTGTATGTAATGTTTAGTGAAAACATTAGTGTGCATTTCATATATATATATTCAATTTTCTTATATGAATAAGCATATTATCATCTTTTTTACAATATCTTCCTGAGTGATTTCAATATAAAATTTGCAGCGTAAATAATATAGAAATACATGGAATTTCTCCACATAAAAAATCTATAAAATAAATTAAAAAGATCCAAATGCCTGTGCTTAGTAACAATTCAATCGAATAAAACGAAATTAAAGCCTTATATAAATTGCTTGACTGTGATTAAAAATGACAGAACGGAATAGAACTGCATTAAATAAAAATACAAAATATATATCTTGAATATATTAAAATAGTTATATATAAAAAAAATAATGAAGTAATTATGACTCACATCACATTCGAATTTGGAATCGTCCCGCTTTTGTAATATATTTCACTCCCTTGAAAGGCTTATATTTCTCACCATACATATCAAGCCTGTATACTTTCAATCCGCTTACAGCTAATTGGTTTATTGTGAAATGCACGTTGATCGAAGGATTGATTTCGGTAGTATTTGCCCCACTTGCAATTGCCACCTGGAAATAATTAAATAAGTAAAATCGTTGTAACGTATTGATAAGAAAATACTTACAGATCCACGTATATTAGGTAGCTTTGCAACATCGATTCTTCCAACATCCCAGTGTAAAATTTTAGCCACTGGATCGAAATTGTATTTGCCTTGGTTTGATGTTAAATTGCAATTGAGTATACTCTTGGGCATATGTATTTCCAATTTTACACCTAAATCATATTGGAATTAAGTAGAAAATTATTACGGATTTATATTTTGTTTACCTTCGATAGTTCTACCGAGAGTTTGCTTTGGGCCTACAGTGACCTCTAAACGGCCTTGTTCGCCAGATTTTATAGACAAACTATGACGTACATAAATAGGAATAGCCACAACACTTTGGGTATTGATGTGATAAGAGATCAACCGAAAATTGCCATCTGGCGGAATGAAGGACAAGATTTTTTCAGATTCCCATCGTTTGTACCTTACACATGGATGGAAACTTACATCATCAAACAGCCTGGGATTCATAAAAGATAACGTCAAATCTGGCATACCGCTTAACTTTATACAGCAATCAATCTGCAATTCAATATAATAAATATAATTTTATAGTTATGTATTTTCAAATCAATTACATATCCTTGAATCTCAGCAAATACTGTTGATCCAGTTTTATCTATGATAGCTTCAACTTCTTCAACAACGTCAAAGTAAGCTTCATTATTGGTATATTTCACACCAGTCCTCCGCCATGGAATATTCGATAATTGACCTGTAGGTAAAGTTCCACTAACACTAAAACATTTGATATATTTACATGTTTTTAAATATTGATAATAAACTTACTTTGATTTACCAGTTACTGTATTAGCAATAGTCCTTAAAATATTGGGAGGTTTTATTAACTCTTTAAGAATATTACTTTCTGTAGCTAATGGATAACCATTATCTAACATTTCATCAAGGAGCTACAATGAAAAATTTATTTTGTTTATGTAAATACTATTTCTCTAATTTTAATTACCTCATAAATTACTACATAATTTTCTTTAATAATAGATTCAGTGCAGTCTGAAAAATAATCCTGAATCGGAAAACAAATTAAAATTCTTTACATATTTACTTATAATCAAACTTACTTGGAATGTGTCTACTATTCTATGTAAAAATTCAATAACAAATAATGGAGGAACTTCTTCCATGCAGACAGCAACAAAATGAACTCCTCCTCGACGGATGCTTAATAGATAATGATGAGATGTTGCTATAACTGGTGGAATATCATTCGGATTAGTACGTTGAGCTTCTAAGTAATAATCACAGACAGATCTAGACACAACACTTTTCCAATGTTTCTCCAAGAAAACGTCTCTGAAAACATATTTTTCCATATTATTATATATCAATCAATTAATAAATTCACTTACCCTGACGAATTAATCATAAACAAACTGTGTATCATTTTGAAAAATTCTTATATTCTTTATTTTGTCAACGTAACAACAAACATTAATTGACCAATATTTTGTTAGCTTTGACTTATGTATATGTCTGTTTAAATTGACGTATCTGTCAAAATATATATGTCAAAAATATTGTATTTTAAAATCATTTGTTTCAGAACAAATACAGATTTGCTAAAATTTTTAATTTAATTATATTTATAATTTTATATAATTAAATTAAAAATAATTCCTATTAGAAACATCTTACAATTTCTGCAGTTGGCATTGAATGAAATATATTTGACGGCTTTGACAGCTGTTTTCAGTTTGCAACTGTCAAATTTTCTTAATTCTGAAATTAAGAAAAATGTCTTTAGTAAATACAAGCAGGAAATTTGCGCAAATTTGCGCCACCAAAAACCCAATATTATTCACAGCCATTAGGAATCGTGAGTTTTCCAAAATTTAATTTATTAAAACTGCTTTAAATGTGCAGTATATACCATACAATCCTTTTAATACGGTTATGTAATAACATTTAATAGATTGGAATAAGGACTTCAAGCCAGCCGCATTCCCAAAAACTCAAGAAGAGCGAAATGCTGCAGCTGAAAAGTATGGACTTATCTCTTCCGAGTACAAGCCCTATGCAAATGATGGAACTGGGATGGGAGATTACCCAGAACTTCCTTTAACTTCTGGAGATTCCAGAGATCCACATTACCCTTGGGATAATCCTGAATTGAAGAGAAACTTTAATGAGCCTGTAAGATCTAATATGCCTTTATTTATATAAGATTTAACATTTTCTTTACTTTTAGCTTCATGCAGATTTTGAAATGTATGGAGAAGACAGATATGATGTTATGTTCAAACACAGGACGCCAGTTTATAAGCAATTCTTTCAATTTACTGGAGTAATGCTGGGCATCTTTATTGTTTATGGAGTCTGCGAAAACTTTAAAATGTTCCCAGGTCTAATTCCAAAGCAATATCCTCTTCAAGGCAAGAAGCATTACACTTTTGAAGTTGAAGAGTAATTATCACTATGATGTGTAGATTGATGTAAATAAACATAAGTTAAAAAATAAATGCATTAACTTTTAATTATAAATTTATACATAAATCTTCTAAAGTATTTTTTCATATAAGAAATACAATTTGTGCGAATATTGACGTATTTCATGAGTTGCAAATATTTGTTATAATTAAGACCTATTATTAAAGTCTGTCTAATAGTAGCAAATATTTTGTTATTGCTACTAAAAGATAAGTATTATCTTAATTATTATTTACTGATAATGAGCCAACAATGGCTTCTTAATGTTGATTCTGATGAAAATTTGTCACTAATTAACAAATTATATAATAGAAGATTCAAAAATAATATTTAAGTATATGATATTAAAAATAACTATAATTTGGATTAATTATATTTTTTAATAAAATTGATTTTTAATCACAATATAACTGAAAACACATGAACAAATTGGTGATATAATTCTCTTGTAGATGGGAACCTTGACAGTACTCATCTATAATATTTTACTAAGTTTTAAAATTTTTGAACAATTAACGTTTGTCAAAGATTTAGACAAACGTTAATTGTTCAAAAAATATTATATTTGCTTATATATTTAATTGACCATATTTTTATGTTATTCTACTATTTTTAATTAGAATTGAAATTAATCTACCAAAACAAAAGAAACTATTTTGTATTTTACGAAATATCTTTTATAACATTAAGGTTGTACCCATACAAACTATATTTGCAATCATAATAGGACAGTTCAAAAAAGATATAAAAAATATTATTTATAATTTATTAGCCAAAAGTAAATAAAATATAAATTTTAAAAATTCCGTCCTTTGATCAAAATCACTCATGAGAGTCCCCTGGAGCATGAATAAACAGGACATGTCCGGGAAAACCCAGACGTATTGCAACCTTATCTACTGTAAAAGTTATACAATGTTACTCAAAGAAATCGTGGTTTAATTTTGGTTCTTTTTAGCGCATGACGTTACATGGGTAGTATCTGTCATTTTACTAATATCAGGATCATGTAAATATTATTCATTTATCTGTTATACAAATCACCAGTTACGTCATGTTTGTTGTACATGTGACCAAAACAATGCGTAATGTCATATCTAGCATATTAGTTCATGTACAAATAGCATGATATTGGTAGGGTGAGTTTTTAGAGGGTGGAAGAGGGAGACATTGAAATAGGTCAATGTATCAGCAGTTGGCGCATGTGTCAAGATTGACGTGCAGTCAGTAGTCAGTGGTAGTCAGTCAGTTGACAACCGGGTTTGTAAAACAAACATGTAATAGAATAACAAACATTTGGTCGATATTTACTCATTAACGCACGCATATCCATAAACAATTTAGTATTCCTCTCACTATAGAACCCTACCCCATAGGACGACACAGGAATATTGCAGCCATGAACAGGAGAAAAGGTAAAACAAGGAAATTTACTATCGTACTTATGTTAATTATTTTTGCGATTAGAAACACGCAGTTATAATGTGAATCGCGCACAATCGACCCTTAGTGTATCTGCTGTTGATTACTACTTACATTTACCAGTTTCCAATCCTCCCTCACCAGCAATTTCAACAGTAACTTTAACCCCTGGCAGAATAAGAAATATAGATCAAGATATGGAGGCTTTAAGGGCTTCCAGGCAAGACAATCCATTCATAAAGGTAGTATACATGATTTTCAAAGGTCTTTTATTAATAATATTTGTTTATTCATTAGCAAGTCATTGCAAGCAGAGAGAGTTTAGCTGATTGCATTGATGAAATTGAAGCAGATGATACTAATCTCATGTCTCAGGTAAATATTGTTTTTATTTTATGTTTATTATATTTGTCATTCAAAGTTTTAAAGCAAATATTAGTTTCTAATTAGAATTATGTTATGAAAACAAATGGTTTTATAAAATATGTTTTCCTATAGTATTTGATTATATAAATATCCTAAAAAAATGTTTAAGTTTACATTGTTAGTTTAAATTTATGAGTCATGTTTAAGTTAAAACTTTAGATCTTATTGGAATAATTATTTTTGTGATAGTTGCAGTACATTAAAAGATTTTTATAATTAAATAAACTAAATCAATATCAAAACTTTTGTTATGTATTTTTTTAGGAATTTCCAGCTGATCTGGACATAGATCCACTAACGCTTCCTGGAATCCATGAGCATATGATAAGAAGTCCACCGCCGACGAATTGGCCCAAATCGCCGAACCACAGAATATTTCAATTTCCCGAAGACGAAACTTTACAAGTTGAAGTTACTGTGAGTAGTAATCGATTTCAATTAATTATTTCTGATGATTGTCGTTTAACATTTCGATAATTACGCCAAGCCTAATTTATTATACATCATAGTTGGTTGTGAATTGAAAACTAACATTTAATTATGATTAGATTTTAACAATAATTTCGTATTTTTTAATTTGATAAATTTTAAATTAATTAATCAATATTATTCAATTTCATATGAAAATTAATTTTTAACAATGATGTGAAATACAAAACTGATATTTTATGGAATTTTCAATATTTTTTAAAATTAGGTATCGTTGGGATGATGGTAATATTCTGTCAGAAAGTGTATGTTCGTATGAACGACGAGTACGTTCGTGCGAATGAAGAGAGAAAATGATATTTTTTTTATATAAATTTGTTAAGTACCGCAATTTGAGTTCGTATTGTTAATCGATCGCCAACTAATAATAACATAACTAACATAATATATTATTAATTACTTTCAATACAATAATGAAATAATAATGTATGTAATTTTAATTATTGTTTTAGAATAAGGATAAAACGAAATACGAAATTAAAAGTAAACACGCCAGTTGGGAGCCCAACGATCATTCACCATTGAAGGGCCTTCCACGACCATATCAAGATCGATTCTCGCTGTTGGCACCAAACGTGCTCAGGAGTGGCGGCGAAGATAGCATTAGACTAATGTCGACTGAGGACTAAATCGAAATGGGAAGGATGACATAAAGCTGAATCATTCCTTGAATATACTTTACCATTTATTAATTTGTTAATTTGAATGTGATTATATTAACTAGTCAAAATGTACAAATTTATATATTTACATTAATTTTAGTTTGTATGCTTTCGTATGTTATAAGCAGGGTATAAGGAACTGTAAACTCAGATACAATATCTCTCATGTATTGCATACACTCGAAATATCTACTAGTTAACTATTGATGTTTACTATTTACACAACTTTAAAATCTATTTAAACTTAAAATATTGTAATGAACATGTATAGGCATACCTGTTCTAGTTTAAAAAAAATAGTTTAAAATGAAACATAAGCAAAGAAGTTACGGTTTACGTTTGTTGTTCCTAAATGTTGTTTAGTTTATGTGGATCCGAGATTCTTTACTGTTATATACCAAAGTGTAATTTGAAATTCTAAATTTAGACAAACATTTTCGATTGGAGCCAATGAAAAATTCTATGTTTATATAATTAAATTATCGTTATTGGATTAAAAACAAAAACACTAATTACCACTGAATGGAATTAAATGAGGCTAAATGCTTGCCATTTACAAATGTTTATCAAACATAGTATTTATATAGAACGTGTTTTGGTAAATCAATTAAATAGATATCTTTTAAATGAAATTATGTATTTATAATATTGTATCATTCATGATTATATATTGCCGCGCTGGTCGCTCTGTTAACTAATTTTATGTGATATTTTCAAATGGAAGTTTATTTGTTGTTTATTATTATATATTGTTTATATTCTTTTTAAAGTTTATTTAATTATTTAAAGCATTTCTTTGTTATCTAGTTCATCTTGTTTTAGATATCGTGGCCAACGTAAACTCGCAAATTAAAGAATTAGGTGTGTACCTTTGCCTTACTCGTGTTTTGTAAAGTGATTGTACATATGAGTATAGATTAATAAGAAGTACAATTTGTAATTGCCGTTTGTAACGTTTGTTTTCAGAGTATTAAGATATATACAATAACTTTTCAAATAAATTGATTGATCACTTCTATTGTTTGTATATTTTGAGTTCTATTTTTTGTTTCCTTAGTTATAGTATGAATTATTATATATACTACGAATATTATTATTGTTATTAATAATGATCATATTTCTTAACAAATATCTAATAAATGATATATTTATCTAACCATAATAATTAAATAAAAAAGATCAATTGTTATAAAGGACTATTGACCATATGTATTATATAATCCAAATATTGATGTTTTAAGTAAATCATTTCATAATTTTCATAAGAAATATAATATATTATTTTAAAAATATAGTAGAAACATAACTTTGTCTAACAAGTAAAAGACGCTTTAAATAAAACATTGTAAATAATTAATTACCAATGAAGGTTGAACTTGTTTTCATCATAATAACTTAATATGTATCAAATGTTGTGCACATTTTGAAGATTAACGTTTTGAGGCAAATACAATAGAAAAAATGAACATAATATATACTTCATTTTTAATAAATGTTTATCATTTCTACATTTAAATTATATTGAAATGAATAAACAATACAGAAATAATAATTAAGCAAAATGTATTTGTTAATAACCGAAAAATTGCCAAAGCAAGGATGATGCAAAAAAAAATAGTAGCCAATGCGCAAATTTATAGTCATTTTCTATATAATAAATTTTTCCTCTTTTGATTTTTTTGAGGCAGAGACGCAAAGTAGATATTGGACCCAAACGCAAGATTTCCTTGGTGCGGCCCAGATATGAAATAATTATATAAAATATTATAAACCCAAAAAATAACTTCTGCTCAAAGGACAATCGACCTTGGTCTTTCCGTCCGGTATCCGTATTATGTTATCCTGATAAATAAATTATGGTTAATTGGATAAACTTTTCGCACAAAAATATTATGAAACAGAATTGATTTTTTGGAAGAAAAATTTCCTTTTATTCTATAATAATTTAAAAAAATATAGTAATCTTTTTGCAGTATAAAATTAAAAAAAAAAACAGTTTTAAATTTTACACAATTATTTAACATACAGATCATATTTTTGTATATATTATATAATTACAGAATTAAAGTTTAATTTACGCAATAAAAATGTAAATAATAAGAAGATTATTAAAGAATTATTTCATTTTCTCAGCTTTCATATTTGAAATTTGACTGTTACGTATTTTTGTATGAGCTTATTTGGCTGACTATACTAACTACCTGGAATACAAATTATTCTGTTCTATATTATTCACAATCCTACCTCCTAATTATTATTATAAATCTTAATGGTTGATTAACTGATATGAAAATTTGAGGTTTTTTAACTCTTTAGTATAGATTTACTATAACATATCTATGGTAAAGATATACAGTGGAACCTCGTTTAACGAGCACCTCTTATAATGAGTAAATTGCATAACGAGCGAAACAAAATGTTAAAAAAATTACTCACAAGGAACGATGTTTCGTATAACGTATGACGTGAAGGAAAGTTCAGGATTGTGCGTCTGCTACATTACTTTCCAACCTTGTATTTAGACATATTATGTGTGATTATTTTTTTGTGCAAAGTATAATAACACTAGCAAAAAAAGTCTCCCGAAAAAAGCCGCAAGAAGACTGCAATAAGATAATAAAAAAAAAGACTAAAAAAGAATTAGGTGTATTTTATGTTTCCATAATAATAAATTAGTTATGTTTGTTTTCTGCATCGATTCGCATTTCAGGTTAGTTCATTCCGAGAAAGAAGATGATTCATGCTCCTGAACAATCTATATAATTTTTTCATTATGGTATTTTACATTTATTTATATTGAGAAAATTGTTTGCTTAATGAGTGTTTCGCGTCACGAATAAGATTCTGAAACAAATTATGCTCGTTAAGCGAGGTTCTACTGTATCATCATAATTATTATGTTTTACTCTTGTCTATAGATTTGAACTAAACTATATTACATTTTTGTAGAACTTACAAATGAGGGCATAATAATCAAAGCAAATCTACTATATCGTTGTGAACTGCTGCCCAGCGTCCCGCCCAATTAAAGGGCCTCCAAATAATGGTAAGATTATACACTTTAATGTAGACCAAGCGTAAACAATCCCATTAATTTCCTATATTTTTTTGAGAACTCCGAATCCTTTTATAAGCACATCCTATGGCATAATATTTCCACGTAGAATCAAAATCGATCCCATTTTCATATAAACAAATGCAAAAGATTTTGAACAGACTCGTATTAAAGAAAACCTCCCAGGCCGAATTCAGTAGGAACGGTTAATCATCAATATATACAAATCCCTACTTCCAATCATAACTCCCACCCCGTAATAATAAGAATTAACTTTGTAAGTAGAAAATGTCTTTAGGATTAGTCTCGGCAGAATCTTTAAATTCGAGCATAGTCTTAGTAAAAGTGTTAAAGTATCTACATACTCTTAGAAAGAAAATAAAGCTGTTATAAACCAATAGAATTATTTAATTTCTACTACTGAGACTCCACGACGAAAAAACCAGACAATATTCCAATGTGTCCAGAATTCCATCCCTGGATTTTCTAGAATTTTTAGTCATCATTTATTTGTCCACAAAAATATATTTGAGTGAGATTTCGCTCCCCTGTCATCATTTACATAATTGGTATATAGGCTTCACGATATCCGGTCCTGACAGAGTCCCAAACAGAGTTAGCCCAAAGTCCACAAAGTTAACGATAATAATAGTATTTGCGAATATTAAAAAGGACGAGAAGATTAAGGTGAATAGGTATTTATTTATTTAATAAAAAAAAAAGGTATTTATTTCTATGGAATTGATATTTTTAGGGTTACTTTTTTTACATTGGTTTTATTTTGTATCTAAATGCTTCTTTTAATTATCTAACCAATAAATAATTATTATTTTTATTAGAAATACTACATCACTTTTTAACAGCTTTTCTGAAGTAATTTACTTATTAACTCATATGTTGTATAACTTGTTCGTTCTTGAGTTCGACTTTGCTACTTAAAAACTGATCTCAATCTACTTTGTTCATCTGTTTGCGATCGACTATGAGTCTCTTCGATTTCGACGCGTTGGCCGTCTCTGCAAAATATTTTGATATTAAGTATATTAGGACTGTATCTAAATGATCTCTACAAAATTAATACGATTTATGCGAATATAACTTACTTGGTTTATTTTATTATTGACTTTCTGGAACCCTTCAATAAGTTACCTTATCTTATTCTATAGAAATAAAATACTCTAATAAAAATACTAACAAAACATTCAATTTTCAAAAGGTGATGAAAAAAAGAAAGCGCCCAACGTGGGGCTCGAACCCACGACCCTGAGATTAAGAGTCTCATGCTCTACCGACTGAGCTAGCCGGGCTTATATAAAAGATAATAATAGTATAAAAAATCTGAAGTGATCTAGTAGGTGTTTCCTCTTTCTTAATTGATATTAAAACAAACTAAAATGTCTACGTCTTCTATATACTTAACAAAATAAATTATTAACATATCAAGATAATAGTTAGGATGCATGGGGGCAGGTATTAAATAAAACAAAGTCGTACATAAATAAAGGATAAAGGTTATATTTACATATAGGTCGAAATAAATAGTATTGTCCAAAGGAAAAAAATAATTATATTTAATAAAACCTAATATTGCATTTTAAATGTACACTTTGATGACAAATTAAATTAGAATAAAACTTATAAATGCTTGGACGTGTTTTGTATCTGAGAGAGATACCGAAAGTAGAATTTTTTGTATTTTCGTTTTTCATTATGTTTGTATTTTTTTGTTTCTTATTATAGTATTTATATTTATGTATAATCGAAACTACATCTAAATTTGTTTCAAATAATTAAGTAATAATACACAAGTTTGGTTTATTTTTATTATTTTTTTTTTGTCTTTGTATTTATATTTTTTTGCGGTTTCCTTTTTTGGATTTTTTTTGTTGTTGTTGATTTTTCAATTGAATTGGAAAATAATAAAATAATTACATAAAACTGAAGAGAACAATGCAATATGAATAGTTACATGTATAGGTAATGTATGTACAATTATTAAATTCTCATACAATCATTGAAAGAGTTGAATCAGGTGACAGAAGGTGCTGGTTTCAATAACTAAATGCTCAAGTTTTAGATGTTTTGTCTCATACATTTGTTATTCGTTCTTGACTTTTTCTTCTTGGAATGGTTCTTTTAGCATCCCGGGAGCATATATATTCACTAATAAAAAGGGATAGGTTGAAAGTGGGGAATGGAAAAAGGTTAGTTTGGGCAGATTAGAAGAGAAGCAGCAAGATGTTTCGACCGCGAGATTGAAACTTTCACCGTAAACAATATAAAAAAAGACAGACGGACTTGCGTGAAACGTTCAAAAATGAATAAAAAAAAAGGACGAGTTCAAAATTAGAGAAAGATGTGACGATTCGCAACGCACTGTATCAATTCATATTGCTGCTTGCTTACCGGATCATTCCACCAATATCATTTGTTTGCCTCATTACATATATCAGTCAGTAACACAAGTGATTCAGTTTATATACACATTAAATCTTCATTATTACTCTCATTTTTTTTCGTACTTTTATTAATTATTTTTTATTTTTTTATTTATTTTTTACTTTTGCAAAAGAAGCGATATTTTCATGAGTAATTGAAACACAGAAAGAATCCTATAGATTTATTTTTTTTATTTTGTTATTATTTTTACTTTCTTATTATTTTTTTCTTGCGAACTGTAGGCTAAGAGAAGCAGACATTTATAGAAATGATTTATTTTTATTATTATTTTACTTTATGTTTCTTAGAGCGGAGGGTTTCATTTTCTTTCGTAATAAATGTTATTTTTTAAACTGATTTCGGATCTTGGCTCCCTTCGGCTTTCTCATTCATATTTACATGATTTCTTTACACTCGTTATTTACTTTTTATCTCTTCTCATGTCTCTCATTCGAATCACAAGCTTCTAGCAAGTACTTATAAAAATAATTATGTTCTATAATATAGTCTTAGACCCTGCCGTATCCGCGACTCTGCCGATCATTAAACAGGGATTTGATTTAATTTGATTATCTTTATTTGTGTTCGTGTGATTCTCGTGTAAATGTTTGTGTTTGTGTGTGTATGTGTCTTTAGGCTAGTCCTCCTTTTCCTCGACGATAAATTTTCGTTCTCATATCCTAGAATGGTCCAAGAAGAGAACCCTAAAATATGTACTGCTTAACTAGATGGACTGCATTAATTGTTTTATCGCTACAAACGATTAGTACTTGGATATACGTTGTTAGTATAAATTGATGGAAAGTGATTGAAAATTACGACAAAATAAGAAATAAAAACTCGTTTTAAAAAAGGGAATTTATTACAAAAATGATTATGTTGATTTATAATAATAAAATAATAAAAATAAATGGATAATTGTATTTTTTTATGTTGAATATAATGCTAAACAATGAACTGAATATACAAAATGATTTTTTGTGTGTGTGTATGTAAATATTGAAATCGTTAAAGAAATTGAAATAATAATAATAGAAAAAAAAACATCTGGGTCGGTATGGGTCTCCGTTAGGTGAATGATCTGAAATGTTGTTTTATTTCTGAATAAGTGGAACCACTCCAGGGTGTGAGATCTAGAAAATTGTAAAAAGGACTATCCTTTCAAGTGTGGATTGATTGTTGGATGGAGTTTGCGGTATTCGGCTATTCGGCATAGTCTCAGGACGACGACGACCGAGAAGGGCATCGAAGGGAACGGTGATGCGAAGACCCTCCGGTCCGGATTATTATTATCAGTACCCGTGCAATCACCTGTCAAGCTCTCGAACTCACGCACGCACTCTCACACCATACTTTATGCTCAGTTCTCGCAATGACCGGGCGCGGTTCCCAATTGGAACGCACGTCCTGACCGCGTCATAAAAATATAATAGCGTCCCGTATCATCGGGACATATAAAGAATTTGTACTCTTTGAATGCTGACCGATGTTTGGGGGGGGGAGCGGAAACGGGCCGGAGATCTGCCATTTGCGGGGTGGCCCGCACCGCGATATCTTGCACACTGTACAGGCGTATATTTTATTATTTTCATATTTTGTTCTTTATACAATTTCTTAAATATTTTGTTTGCATTTTTATTCTTCTTCTTTCAATTAATTAATTTTCTTCTTTCTTTTAGTGTTAGACTCGCACGGAGTATATAATATATATATTTTTTTGTTGTTTTCATTTTTAGGTTGCCGGGAAAAGGCACGCGTGCTTTGGGGCACGCGCGCTGTGTTTCAGGTCCGGACCGGGCAGGCCTCTTCGTAAGGGAGATGGGCCTGCAGGGTCCGGCCCCTTTTCCATTTAACAACACCAAAATTACTATGCACGTGTTAATAATTTTTCTTATTTTAGGAGGGTATGAAATATTATTTAATCTCAATGAGCTTATTTTTACGTCCCTCGCTTATGTTTCTTTTTTTGTGTTTTTTGTTTTTACATCTTTATAGATATATATGCATATATATACAGAAATATATACACATATATATTACAATATACTTAAAATACAAACTATATTATTTCATACTCTTCTAAACAATATTTTTTTTGTTTGTTTTGTTTAAATTTAAAATATGTACAATATACATATAAATAATTTATAAGATGAATAAGATGATAATTTCCAGCAGACATGTTCGTTGACTAGAGGACTGGCTCTGGTCGCTGTGTGACGTCGCCTCTGGTATGTCTACATGTAGGCTCTCTCCATGATCTCGGAGATGGTCAGGAGCCTGGTGGACATTGTGACCCCGCTGTCACTGGACGCCGATTGCACGCTGGAGTGGTCATCCGTATCGCTTTGGGTGCTTGTGTAACCGATCACGTCCACCTCGTCTGCAACAAACATCCATCATTACCAATACGCTACACACACATACACAAACATGGACATCACTACTAGTACGTTGTGTGTCAGAGAGAGAAAACATACACACACACTATGTCTACGTGTGTGTATGAGAGAGAGAGAGAGTGGCCAAGCCCGCCATGCCCAGCCATCCCTCAACTTTAAACAACATCACAGAAATCAATAGTAACCAACATATACTATACAGTACAGACCCCATAATACCACCTCTCACGCACATATATGTATATATATATATATGCATACATATAGGCATACAATAAATAATCATTACATCACTATTTCATACCATTGTTAAATATATATTAGTCAGACGCACAGACCGTTAATTAATATCGCATTGTCCTGCCCAATGAATAGCCATGTTTCCGCACACATACATTCAAAACAATTAATAGTTCAATAATATACAATAACTCGCATAATACGAAACGAATTTATTTCAAAGTTGTCAATAATATATAAAAGCTTTTATAATATAACAGTTTATAACATTCACTTACTTCATTTCCGTCACAGTACGTTTTTTTATCGCAATAATTTTCCCAATAGTAAAAAATGGTCTTGATTTTACTCTTTCTTTCTCTCGTAACTTAATTATTTTATAAATAATATATATATTCTAACAAATATACATGTAAAATTATAGACAAAAGAATATGATATAAAAACATAAATATTTGTAACAACTATACATCTTTTTGCTCTATTTTATATTACTTTTGTGTTAATTTAGCCAAAAGGTTAAATATTACGCAATAGTAAAACACAGTTACTTGATCACGTATCTAAATTAATATGACAGATAATAATGTAAAAAAGTATATAAAGTAGTATGCACATCCTATTACAATTTTATTGTATGTTTATACATATATGCTTATTAAGCTTTGCTTAAAATCATTAATTTTATAATTAAATTGCAAAAATTTCAAATTTCTGCCCTTTGCAGCAATTGACTTTTATTTTTGTTATTGTATTGAGTTTTTCTTTTCTAATTTTATAGTTACAGTAAATATTATTATTATCACAATTCAATATCTCTTATTATTTTATTGATTGTGAAAAAAATGTGATTCATATTATAATGAGATGTTTCGCATAGCAACAAATCAGTTTGCATTTCAAGATCAAACAATTAATAACGTTGTTTCCTCAATAGTAAAAAACCAGATTTATTTAAATACCTTGTTTCAAAATAAAGGTAGAGTTAATAAAATTTAATTTTGTTTTAGAATAAAACTTCATTAATGAAATATTTCCATAATTCTAATCGAAAATGCTATGAACTAACTTTAGTAGTAGTAGATACACTTTAGTCTGTGGTAGAAAGGAGTAAAATTGAAACTATAATACAACATAATATCCGAATGCAGTGAAACCTTGGGTTGTGAGTAACTTGGTCTGCGAGTATTTTGCAAGTCGAGCAACATGTTTAACTTAATAAACCAGCAACACGTCTTGCAATACGAGTATTATCTATTCGCTTCGTCTGCAGAGCATCACGTGATCACAGGCCGCTCGGGATTGTGGGTATTCGTATAGCATTCTCGCTTTGACATAAGAGTGCTTTGAGTTACAAGCACGTTTCTGAAACGAGTTATGTTTGCAAACTATGTTATAATATTGAGTTGTGATGTAATTTGAATGAATTTTATTAAATGAATATGTTTATATTATGTTTGTCAATCGTAAATAAGATATATAATAAGATGAATGTTGTAAGATGTTTTACAGTGTATTAGAAATCTTATGTAATTCCTAATGTTTTGCATGAGTGAAGTTTTAATTAAAAGGTAATTAATCTTCGAAATGACGTTGGTCAAAGTTACGATGGAGATCATTTAGTTGATCTAATAAGCAGCGGCTGTAACTATTTTAATAACCAATGGAAGGGGGTAGTTGAAAGAGGGGAAAATAGCACACTTTGGCTTTATTATTTTTGATGTAGTGAGCATTCGCCGCATAATACGGTGTAATTAAACGGCGGGGATTTCGTCGTCGTAATAAAGCCGGGCAGAACGGCAATGCCACTTTGCAAATAAACGAGGATGAGAATTTCCATTTCGCGTTCGCCCGCCTCCGTATCCTCCTCCGGCCGCCGTCTCCAGAGATCCCTCGAGCAACAACAATTTGATTTTGATGAGCTCTGAGAAAGGATGCGAACCACGGGGGGCGCGACCGGAGTTTTGCGAGGGCGCGAAATGGGTCGTTTTTTTTCGGACAAACCGACCCTCCAAAAAAAAAAAATGATAATACTGATGCAAAATCTCTCGGTCCGTTCTTAGACCTCCCCTCGTATACCACTTTTGCGCCCCGTCCTCCTCCGGAGGCCTTCGCGCAATTGGCGTACGGCCGAAAAGCGTTTAACCGGATGGACAATTTGGCCGCGAAATAAATTCGCCGTCGCAGCCAAAACTGCCTCCATCCGAATCTTTTACGAGCTTCATTTGCCAAAAACAATTGCGGTATGCCGCCGGAGTGGATTTCAACTTGTTATATTTCCTTTCCAAACCACCGCGTAAAGGGCAAACAGGAAAAACAACAACTGGAAATAAATACATAATTTATAAATATCCATTGCGGGGCTTTGGAGAAAGCAGAATCTTTACAAGCAATTCCATTAGCAACTTTATTAATACACATAGTAGACACATAATAACTACATATTATTGAATTTATTAAATCAACTAAAAACTAAAGCATAAATAAGTAAATTCTTTCTCAAAGAAATATTGTAAAGTTTTGAATTAAATAAATATTTTTCATGATTTCATTATGTATTTACATTAACATTACTATTAAAATATAAACAGCTGTTAGCATAATTTATCCACTTTTGTAGAAGTATCATGAGAAACTTCAGTATATTTTATAAATGTTTGTGGTGTTCAGGTTTCTATCGTTTCTATCTGCCTGGAGCTAACAAAGATTACCATTTAATATTATATGCATTAATTAGTAGCTTTTTTATTAAATGTAAAAGTCATCGCCCGTCATCGTCATTCTACTATTTTACAAGTAGATATGCATTTCGGAAAAGTAATATTTTTAAAATCAAAAGTCGATTCTTAGACACCAAATAATGTGAATATTTCAATTCTAATAAATCGTTGTTAAATTGAATCAAATAATTATTTGGTTAAAGAAAACCTAATTTATTAAATTAAATTCTATAATGTATTTATATAATTAAGTATTACCCATTCATAAATATTACAGGATACAAAAGTAAATAAATATTCTAAAGTTTTGTGTTATTTTAATTAATATGTTTTTATCAGATTATAATAAGTTCTTGTCCGAGTACGTTTTTATTTGCGCAGTTTATAAGACGACAATTTACACTTCAAAGAAATTGTCTTCCGATTGAAATGGGAATATATTTATAACATATATTTATGCCTATTTGAAGGATAGCTATCAGAATCAACATCAATCAGTGCACATACACAGAACGGCCATGTAATGAGCAAGACT
Source organism: Nicrophorus vespilloides (assembly GCF_001412225.1). Classification (NCBI taxonomy): domain Eukaryota; kingdom Metazoa; phylum Arthropoda; class Insecta; order Coleoptera; family Silphidae; genus Nicrophorus; species Nicrophorus vespilloides. The sequence goes on along the minus strand of NW_017100102.1, from coordinate 302,910 downwards.
ATAAATTCAACAGTAATGGCTGCCAGCAGGGACACGATGGAAGCAGAACTGGATGGCAATTACCTGCTGTCCGCCTTCGAAGTATCAATCACTCATACATAGACTCGCCAAGAATTTACCAAACGCATCTAAATTTCTTATATCCTTTCTTTATCCTACTGCTCTGCCTTAATGACTCTAGCACTTACGTATAGACATCAGTCTATACCGATTTAATTGACATTACTCTTGACAAAAAACTCTTGTTTTATTATCTTTAAATAAACTGAAATCCCTGGTAATTCTCATCAGTTCCATCAATTTTATATAAGAAAAAAGGTTGGATGAAAAGATTTAATCAAGCTATCCTTCAGATTATCTAACTATAGAAAGAATACAATTTAATCATAATAATAATTATAACAAGTATGAAATAAATTACTCAGAAATTTATAAATAAATAAATTATTAACAGTTTAAAAGGAAATATTTGGAATTATAATATTCTCGTTAATTCGGATATAATAACTAGTTGAAGTATATACAAATAAACATTGTACATGTGCTTATTTCAGAGTCTTAATGGAGGGAATGATTTTTAACCCGGCGCATCCACAGCGCACCCTAATTATGAAATACGATTAATTGGAATCGAATGAAAATTATCGCAAACGGAAAATAAATAGTGGCGGAAGCATCGGAGCGATTCAGAATGCGGTAATCGGCTTACGCGAATAATTGATTCGAATAAACATAGATTACTCCTATTATATAGATCCGCTTGGAAATAGTGTTGATGTTTGAAACGGTCGGTGGGTGGGAGGTAGAAGCGCGGCTTTATTTAAAATTCAATAGATTCCCATGAATAGATGCAAATCCGATCTCGCATTTAATTAAACAATAACGATTTTTGCTTTAAATGCATGTGTTAAAAAGACCAGCCGGAATAAATATACAAAGAGGAAAAGGAAATAAACAGCGGAATACAATGGAAGTGAAAAATAAAAATAGGAGGGAAAAAACGTGAGCAGTGTGGTGTGTAAGATGGAAATCGATTTCGTGGCGATTATAATTTCAAAAGTCGCAAACTCTCGCGCGGAAATTGTTCATGCGAAATAAAAGCCGACGGCTGGCATTATGGATGTAAAATTATTCAGAGCAAAATAATTGAAATTACAAAAAAATAAGGTAAGAAAAATGCAGCAGGAAGATTGGAGTTGCTAAGGAGTCAGAGGAAGCGACAAAATGTTAAGTTTTGTCTGGACGAAAAATTGTAATCGATGGAATAGAAGGTTTTAATGAAACGCGACTATATGAATATTTCAACTTAATTTCTAGTTAGTTATACTATATTAAATCATCATTTAGAAAGGAATCAAAATATACTTTAATGTATAATAACGTACATTTTCAATAATGATAACTTTAATATAAATTGATCTATTTATCATATAAATGTATAGTCTTAATTTGGTTATGACTTCTCTCATAATACTCATGTATATTACATTTAAACTTTTGTGCAATTGTTATAGATGATATATTGCTTACTAAGAGTAATTAGATGATGAGAATCAATGTAGTGTTTAAAAATATATATCTGGCAGTTAACGTTATTGTAATAACAGACAAACTATAGTTTCATCATTTTAAAATTGCGTTTAGAATACATTATTTGAAATAATCGGTAAAAAATAAATTATTCCTAATATTAACCACATTTCTCTGGGAATTCATAAAAACAACTACAGTGGAACCTCGCTTAACTTATGTATACAAGTTTAAAAATGATGTAGCAGGTGCACAATTCGACACTTCTCTTCTCATCGTCACTCATGCGAAATGTCGCTCGTTAAGCGAGTCATTTTTCTTAGAATTCATTTTGCTCGTCACGCGAAATGCTCGTTATACGAGGTGCTCGTTAAACGAGGTTTCACTGTATGTATTATTTTAATGTTTAAATACACTACATAAATATTATAATAATAACAATATTTTTGGTTAAAACTATTTATTTAGAATACAAGAGTACAAGTAAATGCTTCTGCATATGCAACAAGTTTGCACTCGATGTTAATAATTGTCGTCAAGTTTAGTGCAACTGTTTTGGGGCATCGATAATGCACGAGTTCATGTATGTATTATAAACATTTATTGCAGCAGGTAATCCAATAAATTCTAAAGAAGACTTAAACAACTACAAACAAAAATATAACTGAACTGGCGCATTGCTTTTTACGTATTTAATCATAGAAGTGCGTCTGGCGCAAACCATTGGTTTAGCAAGTAAATTTACTCGAATTACACGCTAAACTGGATTTCAAAGTTGGAAGGATTCTCGTACGTACGTACACTAATCTCCGTCCTGCTCGCTTCAAGCTACTAAAACTTTATTAAAAATTTCTTGGACTTTTTTTCCTCGATCTCGCCCGGACTTCCCCTGCCCAGTTTACGCTTTGTAATTCTGCCCATTCATTACAGTGGAAAACCCCCTCGATTGGTGGATGTTTAATTAGAGAGCCTTTTGTTTCATGTCCTGCTCCTTTATTTTCTTCGAAAACGCATTTAATTTCTTTTCGTCGGTAGGAGAGACGAGGAAGGAGATGATGGAAAAGGGAGTAGGAGTAGGAAAAGAAAACCTTTTATCGATTCGCATCATTGGCATTATTTCGCTTACTTTTTTTTGTCTTTTAATCCCTCTCCACCATTCACAATTATCCAAACTGCATAACAATAAATTGCAATTGCCAATGTAAACTACACATTGCACATATATTAAGCATTTGTTGGCATATATTCAGAAGTGCATTCTCTCGCAAACATGTACATTTTCGTAAATCGATGTATTATATCAGTATATTTCACGAAATAGTGGCCACCTATTCATTAATGACCTGGGGATAAATTACAGCTTTATTGGAAATAATACCAAATAAATATCGTGTGTGAGACGTGCGTTATTTATAGTTTAAGTAAAGTTTTATGTTTCTAAAATAATTTTTGGGAAAGCAATCTCATAAATATATTTATATTGCCAATTTATCTTCGCACGATGCTTTTAAAGCAGTAAACATAAATCAAACATATGAAATATATATAAAATTCGTGTTTTAGTTGAATTTTAGAAATTGCAGTCTTGTATGCAACATTCGCCTCAATTGTCCCAAAATGCACAATACACATTTATGATTTAAAGTTATTTACGAAAAACACTAGAATATTTTCATAAAATTGTATCCTTAAAGTAGTCATATTATTTCATAATTTTTTTATTTATATGCTATAAAGTACATCACCAAAAACACTTTGTATAATAGTTATTTTATAACAATTTTTCGCTTAATTAAAATATTTGTTAATAAAATAGAAAAGTACCTAATACCTAAATGTAATTGAAATAATAATTGGAATTGATTTTCATTAATTAATGTTCATAAATAATGGATTATATTTGTAAATTTGACAAAAAAATATATTATTTTCTATTGACATAATAGGTTCAGAAATAAAACATTTATCCAAATAAATCAACTAAAGTGAAAGTTAGAAATTATCATATCAAGTAGGAAGGGTGTGTAATGTAAATTTCGTATTATAATAAAAAAGGAAGCATAGAAACGACATAAACAAGCACGGATTAGGGAGATCTGGGACATTCGAATGGTCAGCGAGTTGTAAAGCCCTTCGCTTGTGTATTTCTCACACCCTCTTGTCCTTCCCTTTGCCTTTATATTCTTCTTCTTCTCTCCTTTTTTTTTGTGCACGCTATCTAACTGTAAATTTATGACGAGCGATAAAGGAGTCATCGTTTCCTCAATAAGTTTCTTTGATCTACCATTCATCCTTAGCTCCGGCGTTTCTAAAGCCCTTCGCACCATACATTTCGATGGCGACGGCGACCATAAAATTGAAACCGGATCCTAATAATAAACACACACATTAAAGACGGTCCCTCCTTCTATTCATATACTCACTCACATTGAGATAGAAAAGGAGAGAGAGAGAAAAAAAAGTACGAAAAAGAAAATTATTGCCTTTGACTGAGTTTCTTTCGGCGAGGTTGCGTTGTCGTGTTTGCGGAAAGTGAGCAGACGGGTTTCTATTAAAATTCCTGATGCAAAGGAGATGTTCCGTGTCCTGGTCACGTGTGGAATCCACGTGGAGATACAAGGGTAAATCTGCATCGATTTTAGGGAGCGAAGATAAAAACTATATATGTATATACAGAGGGGAAGAACAAGGAAAAGGGAGAAAATATCGATTGTCGTTGAAACAAAGGCTCGGCACACGACACTTGCGTTTATGTGATTTCAGGCAATTTAAATCGAAAATTGTACTATTTGTTACGACTCTTGGTCACTGGAAGTTAAACACGAATGCAGCGAATATGCTTAAATAAGTGGTTAGTAGCTTATATCACGGAAGGCGTTTCCCTTAAATTGAGAAATTTTGTCCATTTTCTCGGTAGAGAATTACGTTTTATCAAATATTAATCATTTCCATAAGTAGTTGGATAAATGAATATATCTTTGATATTCCCCTAAGAGAACGTTATCAAATGCCACGTAGCTACGTGATCGCATTACGAATGTAGTTTAGTTTTATTGAAACTAAAGGATGACATTTTTAAAATGCTTCGCTGATTTCCTAGAAATACGAGTAAATTGATTCAATAAAAAAATAGTTTCAATACTTTTCCACTTTAATCGGCGTAAATAAGTAAGAATTAAATCAATAACTAAATAATATAACTTATTTTATAGTGGAAATTCAAATATATTGAACAATTTATTAAAATTTTTAAATATAAAGTAAAGTAAGAATTAAGTAAATAATTTGGTAATATCAATTTGCTAAAACTACATCTATAACAACTAGTATATTCAATTACTTTGGCAAACATTGGCGAATAATTTTGTAAATTATTTTGTTTGCTGAAGTAATGTAAGTACTAAATAGCTTGATGCATAGTTAACTTAATATTGCCGGAGATAGAACCGGAAGTTAATATCCAATGGAGCTGAAGCATGTTTTCCATTCTTCGTCATTAATTAATAAAACACATTTAGCGGTTCGTTCAATGAGGGCACCGTGAAACCGTGAGCACTTGGATGGTGGTTAATTATGAATACAACCGGGATTGATTTGAAATTCGCTCTAGGAATATTTACTTGATTTTGCTCGAGGGAGAGACTCCGGAATTAAATATGCTTGCATGCGATTAATGTTTCAGGCGTTCACTCGAGAATCAGTTTTCCTTCTGAAATATGCAGACAATAATTGGTCGCTGCCGCAACACAAAAATGGCTGAGAAACAAACAAGTTCGCTCTATACAAACACAAATAATAATCGATTTCCAACATGTTTCTTTGGTAATAAATAAAATGTATGTTCGAAATAAAACACATTATATATGATAATAATGTAATAATAATTTGTAAACAAATTTTAGTAGAATTTTAGATAGAGTATTATGTATTCATTATTAAAAAAAATTATGCTTTGAATGATTTCTTACACTTTCATTGATTATTTTAGAGATTGTATACATTGAGTAGTAATAATTTACGTTCGCTGTACTATTCACTTCTAACGTAACATATCAATAAGTGTAAGGAACGGAACGCAAACATTGAAAAGATGCAATAGGAACGTACATCAACAACATCTCCGGCTAGATCAAATATATGTGCAGGAATACTTCCGATGTTCAAATCAGTTAAGATTTTCTCGCACTCGTTGAGGAAATGTAAACGATTTCCATGTATGGTACATCACGCAGCGGTGTTTATTCGGAAATCGAAAAATACTAAGTTTCCGTGATACTCTTGCGCCGGAAGTGGACTTGCAACATATCTAAACTTGGAAGCGAGCAATTCCCGTTCCATCGAAGTCCCTGCAGAGCCCTTTCGAATATACGTGGTCCATTCCGAGGAAACGCAAAAGGTTAAATGCTCGACAATTAAATGTAATTAATTGCCGCGAATAAATTCCGGGACCGAAGAAGGACTGGTATTTCCAACGAAGGTAAGGTAAGCTCGGAGATAGGTGGTAGTCATCGGAGGAGGAGGAGGCAGTCATCAGAAATAAATTTGGCCGCTTTTCCGAGGTAAATGAGAGGAAATAGCGCGTTGCATAATTTCGCCGTTTCGTTTCGGCAGCCGATAGGAAATAAACTGCGGCGAAATCAGTTGAGCAAACTAAACGAGCGACGGGAGGTGGTGGTTGGTGGAGGCCGGTTGTGTAAAGGCGATGCGGGGACGGCGGAACAAGAGACAGAGGCAGTCGCCGCGGTCTCTCTATCATTCAATAACGCATGGATAAATATATTGGGTTATATGGTCTTCTCCCGACTTCTTCCTGCGTTCCTCTTTTTTTTCTGTTACCCGTGGTAATACAAAAAAAACGTAAGGGGAGGAACACAAATGGAACCAATTTAGAGTAATGTACCATAAAAATAAAAAAATATGGGGTTTAAAAACGCGATTGATCACAAAGCCATTACTTATTGTCTGTGGTAAATCACAAGATTACGTCAAATGTAACTTTGTTAGTACCTATTACTATAAAACGTTATAATATTTTATATTGGGTTTTAATCCTGTTCATTGACCACAAATTTGTCTATAATAATTATTTATTTTATAGATTTATTTAAAAATATAGAAAATATTGAATGTAAAATAATAAATAATACTAAAGTAGCAGATAGAGAAAAGAGTTATTACAAAATATTGCTTCTGAAGGATATACAAAAAATTTAAAATAATGGTTGATTTTATTTTAGTTAATTTTCCAGGATTCATTATAATTTTGATATGCGCTTTGCATATCGAGCATTAATTAACCGCACAATACAAGTGATTAATTACTGTAAATGGAATTAGTATAGAATGCAATATTAATGCAACAACATCTACTATATTTTTCTTTTAGACAAAGTTGCGGACAATACAAAAACTAAGGAGAAGAAACACAAATGGAACAAATTTAGCGTAATGTTCCGTAGGAACAAAAAGCTGAAAGAAAAACACGATTGATCACATAGACATTACTTATCGTTGGCAGCAATAGGATATGTATTATCAAACGATTCGGTGAAGCTAATGCTTCTTCTCCGTCAGTCTATTCCTCCTGAGCGTATTTTCTCGGCCATCCTGATTGACGCACAATAGGTGAAAATGCATTATGTAATGCAACGTTTAATGTATCACCGACATTATTATAGAAATCATACATTAAGAACTTTTCACGATGCGAATCTCCTCCTTCCACTTCTCGTTAGAAAAATTATATAAATAGCGGATCCGGAGAGTGCACGGAATTCGCCTTCTTCCGAATTCAATAGGAACTACATCAATCTCTACCAAACCAACAAGAATTGATTTGAAATCAAATCACTAATGCCCTGGCTTTGATATATAGTTTCCTCTGCTTCGCGTATTCCTGATGTATTTTCCATTCTACTCAATTAAGTTTAACTTAACATAACACACTTGAAATATTTTCTATCGTTTACACAAAAAAATCTACATTAGTGGAAGTAATTCATGATTGATAACTTTATTTGGAATATTTGTTATTAATTGATTTATTCAATTTAATTATTTATATAACATGCCACATTTTTTGGCATTTGACTTCTGTCGAACTGTCATGCGTACCAACTATTATTGCTTATCATGAAATATCACTAAAACTAAAATCACAACATAGTAAATCAAAGTTTCTACACTAATATTATCTATTATAAGTTTTTCCATTAAGTATTTAATTATCATTATTTTATATTAAGGACAGAACAATTAATTGTATATAATATCATAATAAATGGTAAATGCGTGTACCGAGAACACACATTTTGGTGGTAAATCTATTTTCGTTTTGTCGTAAATCTTGTATGGGTGCGGGTGTTAATATGTTTGACCCGCATTGACCCACACATAATTTTTACAAATCCCGATCAACAAGATTTGAGGGTGGAGATAGTCCCGAAACCGAAGGGCAATAATTTCCTATCTCCGGCGAACAAGTTCGCATAAACTAAATGTTGTGTGCAGATTAGGAGGGTTTCTGCAATAAATGTTGTACTGTTTAATGCTCCATATACATTTTACACAAACCGAAAATCAATATAGACTTTACACCAAAGTTTATTATAATAGACCTGTATCTTTTTTTAAAAATATTTTACTTTTTTCTTAATATTTTTTTTTCATGAATTATAGTTTTCAATTTAAATTCTCGTATTATTTTGTTGGTTTGTTTTTTTTTTTACTTTAGATAAGTAAATTAATATGTATTAATGACAAAATTTGCTGTTGAAATAGTTCTTTATAAGAATGTGATTGAAATAAATAAAAAGTTCTTGTTTTTTCTGATTTTCATCATTAAAATAAAGTTTGTATTATGCGAGTTATAAGTATTGATAAATTGGTGAATGCGCCAGGCCAAACGACAATGGTTATGCGATATTCATTGAACTAAATGTATTATATATTGGAAACAAGCTGACAAGCAAAGAACCTAGTTATATTCCTCGAAACAACAAATTTTCAATTTTCCTCTTTATTCGCTGAAACTTTATTTCTGAATGCAATATCGAATTTTTAATTAAAAATTGCTTCGTTATATTTTATAACTGAATACATTCAATTTCATTTTAATTGAATATGCATATAGGAAAATATGTTTATAACCCGTTTACTAACATATAATATTCTCAGCACATACACTTTGAACTCTTTCGTTTGAATCCTTTATAAAAAATATTTTATTTAGTCATATTTATGTAATTAACTCAATTCATAATTTAAAATAATAATAATAATTTGAAGTACGTAATTATTAAAAAGGAGTCAATTAAAAGTAGTTCGTTAAAATTTCACATAAAATACAAAATTTCTAATACGTTCAATGTTTAAATTTTAAAATAATAATTGATTTATTGATATACAGTGAACGTCTTAGATCCCAATATGAACTTTTAACTAATATAGTATATATTTTTTTGCATAATCATTTAAAAAAAGTATATTTCTAATAGTTTGAGGAAGGAATTCTAGAAAATACTATAACAGTTAAAAGTTTTTTTTGTAAATTTGATTTATATTTGTTTTGTTTAGAACAAAAACAATTAAATGAAAATACTGATACATTGATTTAATGCGAGAATATTGTCATTTAATATCATATTGTACGTACCATTTAAGTAATGTGCCATTGGTAATCTGTGGTACGCGTGATCGGAAATGGCAGTGTTGGGACTAGGAATTGAAGATGACGAGTAGCCGGACTCACCTGTCTCGGAGATGGGCGACGGCGCCGACGAGTGAGAGGCGGTCGAATGGTTACTGGATATCGTCGACGACGAACACTCAGAAACGGAGCGCCGTTTCGACATCGTCGCCGTGTGATGATGGTTACCATTCGACGAGAGCTGATCCAGCCTCCTTTTTAGGTATCTACGTTCTCTGTTTAGTTGATCTTTGTACGCCAAATTCTTTCTATCCCTCTCTTCTAAATTCTGTAACAAAAATAATTCAATGATAACAATGTTTCTCTAAAGACCCATAGTCTTGGGTTAAATTTTTTATTTTTTTTTATAAATATTTAAAGTACAGTGGAACCTCGCATTAACGAGTTTAATCCGTTCCAAAATTATTTACTCGTATACATATTCAAAAATACACATAATATGTGTACACAAGTTTTTAAATGATGTAGCAGGCACATCAAAATATATAAATCTACCACAAAAACCTCCTAAATACACTTATTCTGAATATTTTATACAATAAAATCACTTTTACATAACATATTTCTTCATATATGATAATTTACCGTGTTATTCGCAGCGGTACAATCGAATTTCTTTATTCCATGTAAAGGAATAATTTTTTTTTTCTAATTTTACCATACATTAAAATTTTCTCATCAGTCATTGTTCGTGACATTCTTGAATTTGTAATTATAAAATACTAATTAAAAAAATATAATTGAAATTACACTTTTGATTCCTTTATAATAATTCCTTTATTATAATTCCTATAAAAATTTGGTATTTCTTATGGGTTATTTTGTTTAGATGATGAACGGAAGATGAATCTGTTTTTAAGGAAGTACCAATTCAAGTTTCATTTGTTATAAATATTATAGTTTTATTTTCCAAATTGCAGTGATGATGTAATTTTAATAGTTAATGAACATTATCTTAAAAATATAGGCACATATGTTTTACATAATATTCATGTTGTAAATTCGTATTTTATTATTGTTAAAATAAGACATGTAAAATAGCAAGTTTGTATTCAATTACTATTTAAAATATTGTATCTATCTATGGTTATGGAAATATGTCGGAAATGTTGAACGTATAATTCGAGCGTTAAATATTTCTAGACGTTAGGCTTTAAAACATAGTTAGGAACATCAGCCGGAAAGAAAAAAACGAAAATTCTGGTCCCTAAATAGCGTGCGGTAACATGTGTTTGGCAATATTTTTTCATTGCGTTGAATATTTTTCAATGTGCTGGAAAGCTCCTTTGCGTGTGTGTAACACTTTGACAAGTGTAATCGATAGAGAGGGTGGCGCGCGGGAATCATTATAAAAACTCACACGGGGCCGTATCTGTAGCCGTTTATGAGAGGAGAGAGGAAAAAATGCGGCGGCTGTGCGGTCGAAGGGGGCCGCCGACCGCCCCCGCTCTTACCCCAAAAAACCTCCCGCCACCTCTGTAGATCGGGAACGGTGTGGGTTTTGTGCGTGCATGGTGATAGGGAGCGAAAGCTCTCTGTAAACGTCGAAACGTATCAACTTTATTAGCGCAATAAAGCGATTCCTTTGTCCATTCACGAGCACCAGAACCGCCGCAAAATTATATCGGCCCTTTTGTTACGCCACAACCGCCTACCCATAATTCATTTAAAACAATAACAATCCTATCTGCCTCAATTGAACTTGCATAAAAAAAGAAGTCGAATTGATCAATTAAACTAATCCTATGTGAAAGACATTCAATCCTCAATGAAAACAAATAAAATTTAATTGCGATGAATAATATTACCACGTACTTTTAATTGATGGCAAAGATTAAATATATTTATTTAAAATGTTTTTGTTTGCAAACATTATTGGTTGAACAAATATCTTTTTATGCAATTTATTTTTGTATGCATTTAGTTCTTCGATTAGTACTATTTCAAACCAATTACCTGCACTAAGAGAGGTAAATAGTTATGTAAATATATACATTATGTACATTAATTATAATTACATATTCATAATATAATTTCTTAAGACACAGAAAAAGTACATTCAATAGCCTTTTGTACGTGGAAGTATATATAAGATGTAATATTTTCATTTTAAAAAATATAAATCTTTTTAATGGAATTCTAATTAACATTATGGGTCGAGATTTAGATGTAGTCGGGATTTGGATACAGTCGAGATTTTGATACAGTTGGGATTTCGATATAGTTGAGATTTTGATATACGAAATTTTGAAACAGTCAGGATTATGGTTGCAAGGATTTTAATTGCCACCGTAACATTACATGTGATTTCACCTGCCATGACTGCCACCAATTAGATATTTGTAGATATATTGTAAACAGCAGAAAAATCTTTAATAAATTGGGTTGCTTGAAGTTACAAGTTATAATATAATATTTATATATGGAATTATTGAACAATTTTAAATTCTCAAGAACTTTTCTTATCCAAAACAAAAAAAAAATGTTTATATTTTATTACCATCTTTATTGAAAAATATATTTATTTTATTTATGATTTGTTTCAGAAACAACATAGATAAAAAATATTTGTATTATCTTATTTCGAATATTATATATGGCGTATTCAAATGAGATGTATAAATATAAATAAAAACGCAAACTGTCTGGGGGCTCAACGCCATTACTCATAATTATAGGGTGGTATATACATATTGTTTTGCAGGAGATTCAAAGTCCCTAACTAATGGTTCTTTGGTTCTTCCAGTCTCGTGTTTTCTCTCTGTGAACATTCTTCTTTCAACAACCCCGAGGAAAGAGTAACGGGGAGAGAGTAAGAGGCGAACACGACAGTATATATATAAACATACATACAGTTTACACAAAAAAAAAGTGAGTGCTCAGAGAAAAATAGAAACGGGTCTCCTATACCGAAGAACAATTCCGACATCTTAAATATTCCATGAATCCCAAAACAACTTTTACAAAAGAAATATTTTGTTTGGCAGCGAGAATATGAATTTTTATTCTTTCACGGCGGAAAGAGCCGTAGGCGTCGTACACTTTAGCGAATCGATTCTAAATTTTATCATTCTCGTATGTTGTTTTTCTTTCTGCACCCTCGTTTTTATTTTATATTTTCTTGTTTTATTTCATTGAACATTAAAACGACGGGAAAACGGATCCAGACCCAGGAACGAAAATAAACGGAAACCTTCTGGATAAATATTAAATGTTTAATCGGACGAAGAGAAAGTTTCTTATTCGTATTTTATTTTATAAATTGCTGCATTGAGTACAGTTTTAAAAATGTATAAGTTAGCTAAATCAATAATTATTTTATATGTTAGGTTAATTTAATAATTTTACAAAAATAATACTAATAATATTTTATAAAATATGTGGGGAAAAAGGAAAGTAGAGGTAGAACGGATACGCTTTGTTACAGTAACTAGTTTGAGTACTATGTAAAATCACATAAAGTTCGGTTCAAGAACCTACTGATCAATGTTTAATTGTCGTAACAAATATACAACTGTACAAATTTGGTGTATTTGAACTAGTTGTAATAGGTACATAGGTTTCAACAGTTAATATTGATTTTGAAAGACCAATAGATCACAGGTAAAGCTCGTTACAGACGGGATCAGTTTCCGGGGAGCAAGGAACAAAAAAGGCGTTTCCGTCACCACCGTCGCTATCTAAACTCTTTCGATGCATTGGTTGTTATGGAAAAAATCGGTGTCTGATCACCTTCCGATTCTCTGCCAAACTTAGGTGAAAAATAATATCACAAAAATGAAGATTGAAGATAATTAGATGTTAAAACCTTCATGTTAAACAGATTGATTTAGCGTTGTAATAGAAGAGTAGGAAGTACGTCTCCTAATTATCAGTGCTGCCATAAATTACAGCAGCAGTTTTTCGACTTAATCAAAAACTCATTTCTTGTGCAGCCCCCCTATTCTCTTTCGGGTGGCGAAGAAGGATGCGAAGGGCGCTCGACGGGCGGCGGCCGGTAATGAATTTCTTCGTCGTTCGTTCATGCTTTAAAGGGGGGCGGCGGCGTTTGGCGGGGGCCTTAACACGCCGACCGTTTCTTCGGTGCGCTACTTCCATATGGATTCTAGTTGCAGTCGATTCTTTTCTAACGCCGCACGCCTCGCCAATAAATATTGGTGATTTGCGTACGGGCGGATGAAAGTTAAATTTCCGGCCGAGCTCCGGGCACCGGAAGTCCACTCCTCTCTCGGCCATATCGATCGTTGACTCGCACACACATACACATATAGAGCCGGCGTAACGAGAAACTCATAAAAAAAATGTTTCCCGCTTTTGGTATACACGTATCTCCCTTGCTCCTATGTGTCCCACCGTATGCATGCATGTGCGACTTTTTTATGCCCGTTGTTTGCTGTTTGTCGTCAAACGTTGATTCTAATTACAGGATAAAAGGGGTCTGTTAGTCGCACAACAGATGACTGATTAGAGGGACGGGAGTGGGAATTTTTTTGGTAGTTAAAAAAAGAGATGTTGGAACGATTCTTTTTAATTTTTTCAGCAGTTTAATATCTTCCTCTACTAAAGCCTAATAGTAGACTCTGTATCTCATTAATCTTCAAAGAAGAGGTGAACTTCATATCATATTTAATTGTTTTATTAAAATATTTTAAAATATTTTTTGATCTTAAATGATCAACTGCCAATATTTAGTTTTTTATTTAATTTAAGATTTATTATATTTAATTAATTACGTTCTATTTTGGTTATTAGGCAAAAAGACCCTATTAACTTTTATGTTAATATATAATTTATGGAATTTATTCAAATTTAAAAACGGAAATATACAATGAATGTAGAGGAAGAAAGATTTGTAGACAGATTTATAAAAACATGCTCTTAAACTATCATCTATGATACTTAAAATGATAAAAGATCCTATTTAGAAGATGTAACCACTCTTACAATTAATATCGCCAATGAGATTGCGCTGCATGCGGGGCAGAAGTGATGCACTCTCGGAACTTTCGGAATGGTTTTTGAAGTTCAGCTTGGAATTGGTATTAGCCGAATCTGCGCTGCATGGCTCAGCGTGTAGTTTATATTACAAATTCCGAACTCTAATCAAGTGTAATTTAATTGCTTTCTGGAAGTGCATTTCGGCTATTAGTCCGATATCCGGCCGAGGGAAAAATAGGGGACATAAACATCCATTCTGAATAATAAACATAATTTACGGGTTAATAATTTAAGATTTAGATGCGATATTAAGAAACCTTGGCGCCGGGGATATCGGTCATAATTTATGCCGCATATGGAATTCCGCAAATGTTCCAGAAGCCAAATATTGCCATACGAAAAGTACATACATATATCTATGCATTTTCTCTTATACTCTCCCTACCTATCTCGTTCTTTATTTATCTCTATCTTTCTCAATCTCTCTTATTGTATATCCATGTTTCTCTCTCTCATATATATCTGAAGATTTAAATTATATCGCGACAGAAATGCACATGTGTCTGTGATTGTGTAAGGTTTGCATGCATTTCTCCAGCGAAGAGATGCAAGTCTGTAATATGCAAAGCTCACATAAAATATTCTGTTATTGTAAGGAACTTTTCATGGATACACTGCTTTAAAATTCAAACGCGCAATGCAAATATTTTCCTCGATATTTTTAATGCTGCAAAAACAATTTTCTTTATGCACTTTGTATACTATATTGCACTTCGCTTATCCGCAGGAAAAGCTCGATAAACATTCTTATAAATTGCCGAAACGCATACCGAAACTGATATTAAGCTTCTAAAGCTATTACATGTTCCGATGGTTTTCTCGTTTAAGCTCACTCCTATATCGCTAACCTTCGTGATTTCAATCCGGTTGCGGAATCCTAAACTTTCCGATCGAAATCAATAATGGAAACCTACAAAAAACAAATTGAAACTAATTCAGATAATTTAGAATATTTACGACTTTAAAAAATTATTGCTAGATCTGAAGAATTATTTCAATGTGAAAGAAGAATTCTAATTATTATAAAATAAATTAAAACATAAATATTATTTAGCAAAAATAGAAATGATATACAACTATTTTCGAATAGATTTATTAGATGTTAAGTGATTACAAAGATGTTTTGCAGTAGATATTGGTTCTATGTCCGACCATTTTATGTGTGAGAACGTTCGAAATTAAATTAACCAGAGAGGCTTGTGTATTGCTTGTTTTATAGAGCAGTCCTTTATATGGCATTAAGTCAGAAGCTCTAGCAATGCCCATAGACAAGATCGTGGATTTCCTACCCTTAAGATGAATAGACGGAATGATTACAATTCAGGATGTAGTTGATTAATCACTAGAGTTGAATTTATCCATTTATCCACAGGGATATCTATGATTACACTATATCTACACTAAGAATAACAGTTGCAAAAAATGTATCAAGTAGAATCCGATTTTGAAATGCAGTGTAGTATGTATGTATTCATACTGACAGGTCTTAATTATTGACTTATGTAGCCGAAACGCAAACACATTGTGGCGAGCGACCATAGGAAGATTTATGGATTTAGTTTGTAAAGTATGATGATTCGTCTTGTATTGGTAAAAAATGTCACATCTTTCTTACCGTTGGCGGGTTGATAATATAGACAGAAGCTTTAAATTTCGGAACTTCATAAAACTTAAACGAAAACAGCAATTTTTCGTAAGACAAACTGCTCTCAACAGGGCAGTTATGTCATTCCGGGCGATTTATCCGAGACCACTGGATGCAGACGGTGCAGGTCTATTTGTCAAGTCATACACGTACTTGAACTTAGTTTATTTCACATTTTAGTGCACCGGTATACATGTGAGAGGCGGCGTGGGCGGCGTCGCTTTCCGAAAAGGGTCCGTCTGGAGTAATCTCACGTACTTCGGCCCTGCGAGGGAAAGAGCAGGAAACCCAAGGATCCGAAAGTCATTTGGATCAATTAAACAATCATTACGAACCGAAATAATAAAACCGATAGGGATGAAAATAATGGAAAAAGAAAGAAGAAATACGAGGGAAAATTAAAAAAAAAAGAGGAACGTATATATTTGAAGATAGAGAGTCGAAAAAGGGGTTGGCTTTAATTAAGACTTTTCCTAAACCGTAATCCGGCATAAATTAGACTAATCCTTCCACCGAAAGCGTCGGGGTTTATATATTGAAATGTAAACGAGCGAGCCGAGTTTATAAGATTATGAATTATTAAATGTGTCCGCACGACTGCTTATTACAATGGCAGCTCTTGTCCTGAATGTCGTCTCCTTTTTGTTTCTTCCTTTTGCAGTTCCTCTCTCTTACGCGTCTACTTTGCATATGCATAACATTTCCAGGCAGTTTCTTTTCATAATAGTGTTTGCATGCTACTGCACTCAAAGAACTTACGATGCGTAGTTAACATTTTATACATGGCTGCATTTACACAGCTCAGAAATAGGGAAGTGGAGAAGGAGTAGACACTTTCTTATTCTTCTTGGATGTACCAACACTTAAAATTATATGAAGGATGAATTTTGACAGACAGATGATTTTCAATTTTAAGGCATTAATAAAATCAATATCAGAACAACCATTTATATACTTTTATATTTGTACCAAAAAAATAAGAAGTGCATAATTTCGTTCATTCAAGAAATATAAGTGGATAAAAAAAATGTACAGGGTGATTTGGATAATGGAGTTGACGATTTAAGATACGTGATGCTGCGAGGGATGTTTTTGTATGTCTTGTTCGTCTCCATTGCTCCACTGTGTGCGAGCACTTTTTTTTCGCTCATCGCGTTCGCTTATTCAGGGTGCGTTCAACATTTAAATGTCACATTCTTCGCAAGGACAATGCTCGTTTCGCTAAATTATCCATTTCGTCCCCCCACACCCGTAAAATGTCGACACGGGGGGAGCGAAATGATAATAAAAAAAATAATAAAAAAAGGTTAATTAGAGGGTCACCGAATATTCAAGTTCTCTTCTGCCATATCTCCCGTGGTTCCCTTTAGATACTTAAAATTCGACGTTGGCATTGTGCTTAACACATGTTTGACTTTCATAAAGAAAAAGTTAATTAAACTTTCGTCAATAAATGTACTTGTAAAATAAGTCTATTTAATTTAAAAGAAAATTATTTGTTAATGGAAAGTCAACAAAATAATAAGTTGCAGGGTCTCATGCATTGAAGAAAAAAATAATTTTACAAATTTTAAATAGTTTATTCGATATTTTTTGGATTTTTCATTATAACAAAAACAGTTTGTTTATTCTTTATATTTTTTAATTAATTATCTTGCATTTAGATTAATAATAATTGTATATCTTGTGAGAAGACAAGAAAATAAATCAACGTAAATGTAACATTTAATTATAAATTGAAGATAAACGATAAGGCATTTTACAAATCTCTCGCTTTGCACGTTTCCCCCTTTTCTTCTGCGACGTTTTGTTCTTCAGTGTTTTTCTTTTCCGTTCATGCATTTTAAAATGTACGTTTATATCCGCAGTAATTCTGATCTGTATCTTGATTAAAAACTAATTTGAAATTTAAAGTGGAATTGGAAGAGTCTCAGCGACTGGAAAAGTGGAGAGAAAAAAAGCGGAGGAAAAAAAAGAACATGGGAAAAGAATGAGCGGAAGGGGGAGAGTAAGAATGAATTAGAGAGCGTAATTGCTTAATTTGTTGGCTGTTCTATGCATATGGAGCAACGGGATGAAGTAGCCAAAACCACCCTGTTTCTCTCGTTCCATTTTATCCCTCCTGTCTCTTTCTATCAGGCGACATCCATATTGTCTTATTAAGCTGGAACGAAGCAGTGAGAGAAAGAGCGGAAGAATAAAAAGGATGGGGAAAGAAAAGAATAAAATAGACACTAACTTTTTATCGTTGCGAGTGGGAAGATATATGCAGTATAAATAAATGATCTCTATTTATCTCCGCCCGCAACTATCGTTTCTCCCCTAATATATTCTTCCTCTTGCTCCTTTACTCCTAGCCTTTCATTTGAACCTTTTCAACGTTTCACGCCGTGACTGTTTCTGGCTTACATTAATCAACTTTTAATTAAAACGATTTAAAAGTTCCAATGATATAATAAAAAAAATCAAACTACATTATTAGGTACTTATAACTGTATAATTTGGAAATTTCATTTAAAGCTGTATTGTAGATATTTGATTGAGTATTTCCCAAAAGTGATTTTCTTAAGTTAGATAATAAAAATATAAGTGTCAAGTAGATTTATCGGTAAAAAGTGTGTGTAAAATGCAAGCCTATCTTAGAATCGGTTCATAATTCTTTAAAGGACGAGTTGAGAATACTCTTTATATTTAAAGGTCCTTTTAAATCCTCTTATTTGTGTTGTACCAATGGAAATTACTGAGACGGTTATACAATTTTCTTTAACAATTTATTTAATTTCGATATTTATTATTTTTATTGATTTCCTTAACTTAATAACTAGTATGTTTGCAAATTATTATTTTATTCCGGTACATTTCCTTATATTATAGTAATTATATCCCAGAATTAGATTATAAAAATAAATTATTGAGAGAATTTATTTTCATAACAATTAAGTTAATATTTCTTTAACAAAACGTTAATTTTCAAATTGCTATTGTTCCGTTACATCTAGAAATGTAATAGAAAATTGATATACAAACTTACAATATTTAGATAGATATATAATAGGACATTTCAGTTGTAATGATAACAACGATAAATACCTATTCTCATTTTAATTTTGCTTTTGGATAACATTCAAAATCAATCGGAATTGAAATCCGAATGGAAATCCAAACCCCTGGAATCAATACCGAAAATTAAATTCTCCCGAACGCTCTCTATTTCGCTGTTTAATAGGTTCCGAATTGAACCGTAAATTTTGTAAATAAAATATCTTTTCCCCCATTATTCAACCATCTGGTCGGAACAGGAAAACGGCGCACAATAATTATTCCAATTCTAACTCATTCCACTGTGCAATTGTACACATTACGTAAACGTTTTCTATTTATGAAATGATATTATTATTGTTCGAGAGAAAAACGCATTTCGTAATGAATGAACGCATTGAAATGTCTGTACAATTAATTTTCGTTTATATAAATATGGAATTGACTTATTCTCGAAATTATATGTGTCTCGAAATACAATGTGTTATCAAAATAATAAATAAAAAGTACACAAAGTATCTTGCATACTTTTTTTTTGTTACATTTCAGATATTAAATAAAATATATTTGATAATACGCTTGAAAATTACTTACAAAATTAACATTATACATTTTATTTCGCCTTTCAAAATAAATTAAATAATTTGGTAAACTTCAAATTCCCGATTAATATATTTGTTTGTTTTGATATTCGTTATGTATGAAATAAAGATCCCAATTTTCGAATTCTCCTGTTTTACAAAATAGCAAAATTGGAATGTGTTATGACGTTTCTAACATTCAAAGAAATAATTTTTACTTTGCAATTTTTATATTCAGTTTTTATGTATTTATTTCCACTTTTACGAAAGGATTAAATATTTTGACATATAAACATTTTACAAATAATGAAATAATTCGTAAATTGGAAACCACCTAAAAAGAAACCACCTTTCTTATTGAAAAAAATAATTAACAATTAAACATATTATCGTATTTTTCGGATCATAAGACGTATTTTCTTTGTGGTGAGAAATTGACCAGGATTTGTTGCTTTAAAAAAATAATTCTAGAAATTGAATTTGATGTGCGTGCTATCATTCAAAAAATACGGTAGTTAGATACATTTTATATTAACAAAAATACTTAAATATTGAGTATTTCTATTAAGAAATTTACTTTTTGGATGATTAATAGATCAAAAGAAAGTGTAGGTAGAACATATGTGTGCACGAAATGAGTTCTATCTGAAACTTACCTTTATGAATCGTTTTGCTTTAGTGAGAAGACCTAGGGTTGTATGTCTAGAAGCTTCGGGTCCCAAGGGTACCATTTCCTTGAGCTTCTCTAGGCAGGTTCGCAGGTGTGCGCGTCTGCAACAACGAAACACACTTTACTTACAATTTCCATGTACTGTTTTCGTTGTTGTTACACCTTATGCAATCGTGCAGCATACAACATCTGTTTTCTCACCAAGAGCATGATACAAATGACATAAAATTAATAAAAAAAAACAACAAAAATAAACGAAATCGACAATATGCAATAAAAGGAATGAAGTCTTTTGAGTAATAAATTAGAAAGATAAGAACAGTTGTGCAGGACTCCATATGTTTAATACTGAGTATACAAATCGTAAGAAATGACAGAATTCTAATAATATTTTACAATCATGGTAATAATAATTTCTGTATTCATAAGCGAGGGTTAACATAAGAGTATACATTATGGTTATTATTAGAGGTTATCGTTAGAGCTACGTTTCGAGTTGTTCAGACCGGAGGAAATATAAACTCGGAGGTGTAAATAAAGGTAAACGAAAGACATAATAGGAGGCAACATTTCAATCGTGTGCTAGTGTTTAGTGGCCTAGAAGAGGCCATGGGGCATTTCGTAAAATGGTCTGCAAGTAAATGTGAATGTAGTGCATATGTTGCAGACTAGTTGCTAGAGTACAACATCGGAGCGGCGCAGGACAGGACAGCAGGTTAATAGTATTTATGTCTAGGATTAGATATGTAGAAACCATATTTATGTGACGTGTCCGAGCGTGGAACAAGGTTCTGGTTCTGCTGCTTCCTTTTGGAGAGCCAAGCCTAACGACAACCGGTCGCTCTACCGCGCCATCGATTGCTTCCTCGTCTGCTCTCCTCCCTTTCTGCTGATCCATGTATTATTTAGAAACAAAGACTAACAAATAAGTAAATCCACGTCACTCATATTCGCAGGATCCGTTTAAAATCAAAGGAGTTCCACACGAAGCTTATTTATTCATGAACGAAATGAAAAGAATATGAACAATCAATGCCCGTTGAATAACTGAGCGGCGGCACCAATTTCCAGAACTGAATTTAAATCCAATTTTGTTTGATGTTGCCTTTTTCATTTTACTCTTCTTTTCATCGCTCCATTATAACCAACATAATACGGGTTAACTCAGATAGAAAAAAAAACTACACAAAACGGGTAACAATGGCGCGCATGTATTTCCGTATGATTTTCGAGCCATTAAACGTTTGAATTATTCATAGCTCTTCCACAGTCATATAACCAACACATACACTAACGTAGTCAGTAACTAAAACTACCTGATTCATATATTTTCAACATATATAATGAATGATCTAAATTCAATTGTTTACCATAATGATTGCTGCCCTTCAAAGTATAACTAATCCTTAATTGATTTATTGTAAATATTACAGACTAGTTTTTACAATAATAATATATTTATAGTAGTAACATAGATGAATTACGAAGAGAAATATTGTTGGAGGTGTTGATAATTCAAATTTCAACGTAATCTTTCAAAGTATAACAAATCGGAACTTTACATTTATTTTTGAATATGTTAGATCTAATAATGGTTATAATAAATATAAATAAACTAGTGGTAACATGGATGTATTGCGCAGAGAAATATTGTTGGAGGTGTTGAGAATTCAAGTTTTCCCATTATAAAAATGTCGCGAAGTTTCTCCTCGGTAAATTATTCGGGTAGCCGGGCAAAAGCACTTCAACGAGCGTCCTATTTCCTGTTGTTTCAACTTTTTCCTGGGGCCCTTCTTCGCATTTAAGCGTGGAATAAGTATGAGCAACTTCAGATTTCTCATCGAGGACACAATTATTCTCTCTCTCTCCACTTTCGGTTTGTTTTCCAATTATTCTAAATTCAATTCAATTATTCAATAACACAATTATCTATCGTACGATTCCAGTCTACTCAAGTCGATTTACTTTTTATAAGCATTTTATATGTTCAAAAATAATAGTACTTATTTCTCTAAAATATATATATAACTAGAGAAATATATGTTATGTTATACTTCTTATAAATTCTATAAGACATTATACAAAAAAGCCTAAGTATGCTGCATAATTCTGAATATATTTAGCTATTATTTCTTGCGAGTGTGCCCTTACAGTGTACATGATTTATGTAATAACTTAAACACATGTTCTATCTCTTTTTGTTTTCAAATTATAAATAAAAAAATGTTTAGAATTGACAAACAAACAGGAACATGCCTCAAACTTTCTGAATGTTATATCTGTAAGTATATATATTTTTTTGTGTTCCTCTTCCTATACGGGTGGCCATAATACTGATTTATATATCGTTCTATATTGTATTTTATGAGCGATATGTTGTGTGTTTTTCACTACAATCGCCGCCATTCCGTGCATCCGTTTCCTATAAAACAATATTTTCAATTTATTTAAATGCCCATGTTCCGAATACCGTTATTGTGTCTACATGCTTTTTTATGACTCCATACTCAACATTAATCACTGGAAAACTCATTCCCGTCAACCAAATCACCAATTGCTATACATAAAACAATAACCAAAAATAGCTTTTATTTCATAAACTTAATCACGATATTTATCGCTAAAATCTTTAGCGACATAACATTATATGTAAACATATAATTGTTTATAAATCAAACTTTTATTTACTGATTTTTCGAAAAATTAAACTAAATAAATTTACTGATATTCGATAGATGTATCTCATTTTCCAATCTAATCTTAAAGTATAATCACATCTCTAATATTATTGTATTCAGTATCTTTTTCGCCTTATTATCCGGTAGTTGTACATTCGCAAAGTATTTCTTTTTATGCCTTCTACGATTGGAAACAACATCAATCTCTTTTCGTAACTGAAATTAGTTTCTTTTACGAATTTTATGTACATTATTGAAAAATAAGTTCCTCGTGTCCTTCAATATTGAATCGTAATCCTTTGCATTTAATATTATTTTAATTCTATATTTGTAGAACATATCATAGCATTAGTACTGTATACATATCCACATAATAATATTAATGTTATTGTCTTTTTCCACGAGATCCATCATAAATGTATAGAATATTAAAATTAAATATTCCTTCAATTAAATATTTAATCCCAATCACCCACCCGAGAACCAACTGTCATATTGTGGGTATTTTTATATACGAGTAAATATCCGGAAATTTTGGAACAGATTAAACTCGTTAAGCGAGGTTCCACTGTATATGGGATATTATGAACGTAAGAATAAACGCAAAAGAACCTTCCTCTTCGCTGGATAAAAACTAGCTTTTTATGCATGACGTTTACTCGATGAAGAACGAGAACTGCAAACGGAGGACAAGCAGCAGAGTTAGCATCCGTCCCCCCATGTACAATTAATTAGCGTCGTACATTGAGCGAGAACTAATGTCATGTTCACATTACGCGAACACTACGCTTTTGTCTGCACACTCCGTAATGCCATTGTACTTTGATTCATTGTACTCTGCACAATCAGCGATATCATGTTATTGATATTTTTTATTATTATTATATGTATATATCTATATATACGAGTACAAAGAGAATGAAACTAGGCGGAAATACTTACAATAGTAATTGCAACCGACGTCTATCGATCTCCTTTCCTTTCTTCCTTCCTATACAGCCATTCCTGGCTTCTTAACTATTTACGCTTCCGACACGGAAGGGAATATAGTAATTCTCCGAGACATTTTGTACAGTAACTAACAGGAGCAAAAAATAAATAAAATCTTGTTATATTTAATGATAATATCAACTATGTTATTTTAATTAGCTTCGGTATGCTTTATTAACATTTGTAAGCTTATTATTTGTGAGATGTCACCAATAAAAAAAGTATATAAGCTAAAATTTAATTTACATTAATAACAATAGTCTTTGAGCAACCTAAAATCACCATCCCGTTATTAATAATTCTTAAGAAATAAAATAATATTTTATAGTAATTTATTGTTATTGGCTTTTTTGTTTATTTTTATTTTGAATACATTTTGTTATAGTTTTATATAATATTCTTGAATTTTTTTAAGTTTTGTTTTTATGTAATTTTAATTTGATACATTTTTTAAATTTTGTATATATTAAATAAATAGAAAATAAGTCGTAAAAATCCTTTCTCTCTATTTTTTGTAATAATTCTAAAATTGGTTTTGTAGAAAAGTTGAGATTCGAAAACCGGTTTTTTGCAGTAAACAATAAATATTTTGGTCGTAAGATTTTTCCTTCATAACTGACTTACGTTTATAGTAATTTTTTTGATAAAAAAGGATAAAATACCTCTAATAATAAATGTATATATATTATTTCAGATAAGAAATAGATAAAAGAAGAAGACAAAATAATAAACGTGTTAATTTTGTGCGATTATTTTCTCTTCGTTCTTGATAACTCAATTTTATAAAAGTACACAAAATAACAACCAAATTGATATTTGTTTATTTTTCCGCAGCCGGCTGCATTCATAATGTAAAATTTATGCATTCCTCATTTCAATTTTAGCAACCACATCATCCCCGAGGAATGCGAGCGAATGGGATAAAATACCATGCAATGTACACTGTGCGCTAATACTATCTATCTATTTGCATTCCATGGGACTCCGGTCTATTTATTACTTCACAACATTTTCAAACAACAAAATGGATTACGAAATTTAATTTCATATATTAAAAACGCATTCGCGTAAAATACCAAATTCATTGTACCAAAAATCAATACCATAAATCATTTATTTATTTATTACGAATGTGTTTGCTTTTAAGCTCGTTGTATGAACATTTAATTAATTAAAAAAAAGTAGTATTTTTAAAAAGCTTTCCATTATTTGTAAAATATTCAATTTTATATTTTAGTATTATATTTTTAGTTATTTATATGAAATCCATTATTTATTTCTATTGTTTCAAAATATCTGTTAGTCAGATTTTTCCTCACATATTCACATATACGTTAGTATAATTTTCTGTGTTATAGTTATTTTGTCTTGAATTGTATTGATTGAAGAGCACAAAATGTATACTACGTCAAATTAATTTAACAATTAGGAACTTAATGTAAGAATAACTCGAACATTAAAAGTATTTACTAATATTATTTAATTTGCATATGAAAATGAATACACCGACAACTTCTCATATTTGCATACAATTAAACAAAATTACGCATATTCTGCTATTTTATTTAAATACTATATTTTCAAATATAAAATTGTATACGTGGAAATGATTTGATTAGGTTTTCATAATAACATTGAAACATAACTAATTGCATTTTGCAAAGGATAAAAGATTTAATAATTCAGTTTCGCTAGCGCTAAATTTAATATCGTTTTAAAACTAAAGCCATAAACTTCATGTCAATCTTGGCATTAAGCTTCAGTTTATTTTAATTAAAATTTCCTTTGTCACATCAAATGATTTAATTTTGAGTGATATATGCTAGACGCGCTGCATTTTCCGCTCGCCGCGATCTTAATTCCATTAATGTTATTACACATTTCACACCGCTTATTAATTAATTAATTTAATGAGCGCATGATGATAATTATATAACCATTTATCATAGCTATTTTATCTATATTATTTTTAAACATGTTTTTTCATTTTAAAATTCTTTCATTTTAAACTCCAAATGAATAAAAAACAAAATTGATTGTATTGCTCGCAGTCTTTCCTATAGGAAATTCACATCAATGATAACTTGGAACTACTGTAATGATATTTAACCCAAAATGAAATAATATTTAAGAATTACATATGTTATAAAGAAAATACATATACAGTGGAACTTCGCTTAACGAGCACCTCGCATACGGATCATTTCGCTTAACGAGCAAAATGAATTGTACGAAAAATGAATTGCTTGCGTCCCGGATTGCGCGCCTGCTACATCATTTTTAAAACTTTTGTACACATATTATGTGTATTTTTTAATATGTTTCACTATAAGATTATTTTTCTATACGAGTAAAAATCCGGAATGTTTGGAACAGATTAAATTCGTTAAGCGATGTTCCTCTATACTATTATTATTTAGGGCGGTAAAACCTTTGATCAATAACACTTTGTAACAGTTTATATATTTTTGTTTTATTTTTAGAATTGTGATGTTTTAAGTAATTACGTGAAACATAAATACGCAAATGTAAAGAAGTATATTTCATGTTCAAAAGATATAGAAATGTAGTAGAGGATTCATGTTTGTCTTAGAAGCTTAAATACAAACAATAATGAAAATTTTAGTTTCAAATAATATTGTACACTTTCACGTAAACTATTATTACAAATAATATTTTGACCATAAAGATGTTTGAAGAAAAAAAATGATTTTTTAGAGTTGTCAACAGTATTTTATTCGTTGAATAAGTATAATAATGGACAAGCGATGAGAAACGACTAAACTTATGTCAAACTTTACATATGTGAAGCAGACATCTTTAGAATATTTCAATCAACTTCTAAAGTCAATACCCCAGAGTATCTGGAAGTATAAAAAAATGTTTTTACAAAAGTAAAATCACTTACACAAACTATATGTTATCAATAAATTGACAATTGACAGATATTCCTCTGAAAATATACATGCTATCAACAAATATTATTTATCAAATGATATATTTTTAATAAGTCAATCGAAATATTTAGACAGTCTGATCGAACTAATGATCAAATATCCGTATGAACGTTCAATTTAAATCTATGAATCATTCATATTACTTATATATATATTAATAAAACGTTATATATATTTTAAAATCGTTGTCTAATTGAAATAAATTTAAAGTGTTTATGTGTATATGTCGATAATGTTTGAAGACAAAGTGTACATTCTCATATGAGTACGTTATTAGGAACGAAAAGACATACATACATTAACGAAAAGAAATTTGTTTAGGAGTACTATACTTTAACGTTGATAAAGATTTCAGTGAGTATAAATATTATTCTCTTTATACATATAATGCTTTTTCATTTATGTATACTTTTGACATCATTCAATATCAATGGAGGTCGATTAATTTGCGTTGTGTGTGCAACGTGCAACAGTGGCAAATAGTAGCGACTATTTATTTGCATAGTAGTCAGAAATACAATAGTAGGAAGACCATTAATCATGGCTCGGCCGAAGCTTGGAATAATTTATATTTATTGTGTTTGCTTTTAAAATCGCCGATTGCACGAACAGTTTGCGTTGTTCGCCCAAGGAACGAACTATTTATTATAGAATAGAGATCGTCATCGATTACGAACATTCGTCATGACCAAAACATGTATGTATAATCGAAACCCCACAATCCCAACAACAAAACGAAACAAATAAACAGGAGAGATAGAGAGACAGACAGACCTCAAACCAATATACCAATTTGACCATTTCCGGCGATGTTTGCTATTCAATTCCGTGCACATAATGAGCAATTAGTATTTCGTTAAAATATTTGTGGCGAAATTATGATATGGGGGCGCGTTAAAAATGCACGAGCAAAATGCAGACTGTCTCGTCTCACTCATCGGAACCCTTCTCATAAATAAATGAATGCAATATGGATTGTGTGTATGTGTGCCTGTATCCCAGACCGCAAATTATTTACGTTTGCGTGTCCAATTATTACCCACATCAGCAGGAAACGAAGAAGTATTGTCCCATATGTATTTCATATAATTTATGTATCATTCATATATAATAATATATATGTAATATATTTACATCGTCAAATGCAAATTTGATGAAACATAAACGATGTGTATTTATAATATTTTAAAAAAGATGACATATTAGTAGAAAGCAAACGATTTGCTAGATTAATCAATA
The DNA here is from genome assembly GCF_001412225.1 of Nicrophorus vespilloides. Lineage (NCBI taxonomy): Eukaryota > Metazoa > Arthropoda > Insecta > Coleoptera > Silphidae > Nicrophorus > Nicrophorus vespilloides. The sequence goes on along the minus strand of NW_017100102.1, from coordinate 274,875 downwards.
TTAACCCACATCTAAAGATGAAAAACCTTCTAACAAATAATCACGTATATTTAATAGATATAAGCTGTATGCCATGTAGTTTTACAACGGTTAGGGTTTTTATAATAGAATATATTTTTACTTATACATTTTCTTTTTAGAATTCATTTCTTAAATATAAACAGGTATAAAAAGACACAGTGAACATTTTATATGCTCTTTGCAGGATGGATATTGGTCTACCATCTGGATTGCCTGATCTGACGAACAAATAGTATATAAAGTTTTTGATACACATCGTTCCTACCATTCCCAAAGTAAATATTTGCTTTGTTGCCAGATGTAATAGTAAATGCCTGGTCAGTTTTTTTTTGTTCGTTTCCACTGGTTAATAATGTTAAAGCGTAATGTATGTATGTGTTTTGGTGCAATAATGGTAATACGCATTGCAGTTCAGCTGACCTGAAACTGCAAGCCCCAATGCATCGGTATGCAAGTGCGTTCTCATCGGAATTGAACCAATCTGCATACAATGCAACGCGCGTGTCTGTGTGTATATGTACATTGTACATATGTGCGTGTGCGGATAGCGCCACAACCCGACCTACAGAAATTATAATAAATTAACCTATCGCGTATATAGATTCTATGCACACGATTCAGGCAACAGCTAAATACTTCCTCGTATTAAAACTTGCGCGATGACATTTCACTACAACTATATTTTATCACAATGGCCAGCTGCAAAAATTACATTATTTATCGAAGGTGCGCAATTTACCTACAATTACCTAATAAACAACCTATGGCCACTTTTAGTACGAAGAATACACAATACACTTCATTATATTTCATCAATAATTTTAGATGAAAATCTATAAATATGTTACAAATTAATTTTCAATAATACATCAATATTTACTATATGTACTTACTTCGTTTTTCGTTCAATTGTAAGTCTTCATTTGTGCGTTTCTTGATTAGTCCAAAACCATTAAAATTTAAATTAAAGTTTCTCAAAACATTATTCAAAACAAATGTATTTAAGTAAATTACCCACCCACATATTGGTGCAGTGACTGTTAACATAATAGAGAGTATAAGGATTTTCTTCAAATCGTTTATGAAGTTAATTCAGAATATTTTACTGAACGATGCAGAAGTAGTTAAAAAGTTTTTCAATTAACTATTTCGTTGAACTGCTATAGTTGTTATTAATATGTTTCAGACTACGCTTGGAGCTAGTAGGGATTCATTGATATTCACCCTCACCAAAAAGACCAATATGAAATCAAGGACGGTGAAATTGAGTTGCATATAGCAGGAGAATGGCAAGAGAAGACTACTTCCACTAAAATTTTACAACACACTCAAGAGTTACCTAATTTTAATAGAAATTGAAACGGCGCAATTCGTTTCATTTAAGCGCCACTTAGAGAAAATATTGCTTTTGTTTTACGGAGATATCCGAAACGAAAACGATATAATTTTATTACTCCAAATCTATGCTGTAAGGAAACCTACTCTGCCATTCAGTAAAATATGATGGTTTTTATTTTAATTTACTCTGACCGTGATTTATTTTCGCATTTTACGTACATATTTTTATAAGTAATCGTTTTGTAATAACTATTGAATTATTATATTACATTAAAAATGTGGATTACACAACATTGCGAATATTCATATTTTTAATTATAGATACTTTGGAATGCATTCATAAAATATTTTTGTTCTTTATCATTATTGAATTATTGTAAAGCGAATTAATCAATAATAAATTGTTATTACTAGAATATATGGATAAACTTGCATAATTAGTATGCACATTTTGAATCTTTGCTAGTTTCGTAAATATTCTTAAAGTGAAACAAATCTTGTACAAATATGAATAAAGTTGCATATAATGAATATTCATATTTTGAATAGCTGTTGTTAGTTTGGAAAGATTAAGAAAATGTCTAAAATAAGAAAAAAAAAACAAATACCTGTTTTCTGTTTCATTCTTTACATTTCTTCTTCAGAGGAGAGTAGTAAAATGTTTCTACCAAAAACTTTGCACATAAAAAGGCATTATACCTTTCTCGTGCCATTAAAGTTTAGCAATATAAAACGCGCAATTAAATATCATCAGAGTGTAGGCAGCCAGGGCCTGAAACTCCTCTGCTTCTACTCTTTATATATCAACTTGTTGAAACGGGACCGGAACAAACTCGCCCCGTTTATTACAATAAAACTATTCCAACTGAAAGGAGAAACTGTTATGAGGAGAGGGAGAAAAGGAGCCGAGGTCCTTATCGCTCGCAGCCTCTCTTTTCATACCAGCAATTTTATTTATTTATCTTCTTCCTTCAGAAAAATTCCCGACGGCAAATGGGTGTTTCGGTGTATAGGGGAGTAATAAACGGAAGTATGTCCGTATCAGTGCACGATCACAAAACAAGAACTGCCATATTTGGCGGAGTGTAAAGAAATATTTCAGAGCCGGTGGGAATGAAGCGGATGCGACTCGGATGGATATGGTCGCACGAAACTCGGAATTGGATCAATACATAATTGTTGTTGGATTGTGTTTGCCGAGTAGTTTGTAATTTCATCCTGCTATTAAAGAAATTAATTTCAATAATTCTCAATTACAAGTTAGACGCAAGTTTTTGTCCCGTGTTTGTATAAACAGACATACAAGTGTTATGTAACCTCCTCTTGCTCCTTCTTCTCCAACTCATCCTCATTCGCCAACTCGACTTCCTCGCCGTCGTCGCCTCCGATGGTGCCGCCGCCGCCGTTACGAAACTGATACTTTTAATTAGAAAAGTTGTACGAAGTGTTTTCAGCGATGAACGGAGGAAAACTCAAGATTGATTATAAATAGACGCCGGTTGCACTGCACCCAATAAAATTCAATTTAAACACTTCCTTCGTTATTTATACACTATTGCCGCTTTAATTATTCACTTTTACATTAACCCATACCTAACTTTATTAATTAAATTAAATTTTATATAATCATTTCAAATTTATATTCATGTTAGACCACCAAGTTCATTATTTATTTTAATACATTGTCTTTTATTACTATTAGCTAACGAACGAAATCAATTATGTTTGTTAACCATGCCATTATGATTTAAGCGTAAGATTTATAGAACCGAATCATTTGTGAATGGTTCCAGAACCGAGATTGTAAATTTATATAATAAAAACACAATTCAATTTAAATCTATTGAATCTAATACAATTGTTCTAATGCAATCGTGCTTTCTTTTTATTGCAATTGATGTAATAAATATTATTTATTAAATATTCAAATTATAGCAATCAAAGTATTTACAATTTCAATTTTAATTATGTGATACATTAATTACCTAAGGAAAATAAACCGCCCTCCAATTCATCAAACCAAATGCTTTGATGTATAAAGGTGTGTGCAGAACCTGAAATGTACATTTGGTAGGAAAACCAATTACACCGTAAACTGTGATATTATTTCTATGGTAAATCTGCTTTAAATTTAACAGAATTTCATATTACCGATCTATATTCAAAGAAATTTATTTCGTATCAGAATATTTGCTCTCATATAAATCGAAAAATTCCAATAAGTTAAGGCATCAGTTCATTTTATTTCGAGAAAAAAGCAACAAAAACATTAAATAATGTAATTATTACTTACGTAAATAAATCTCGAAATTGAACAATATAATTTGATGAAAGAAAAATATATATTTTATAAATTCTGTATCGTTTTTAAGTGAGGTTGATATTTAAGTGATATTTTTTCAGTTTATTTAAATTTTTAAAAAAATCATTTAAACCATAATAATTTCAATACAAAAACATTTTTTTGATATAATTCAAGTGATAATTACTAAAAACTAATTTCTAAATATATTGTACAAAGTCTATAACGTATTGTAATTGTTGGTAAAGATAAAGAAAAGAGAGATTAAACTTGGGAATAGAACGAAATTCAAATTATAATGATATATTGTGGATCGGGATGCAGACGTACTTAGTTCTGTAGTAAGTTAGTACTACGTGATTCGGGTGGAACGCGCGATGGAAATTCTGTTCGCCAAGTTTGAATGCTCAGCGTATTGTTAGTTTTGTTGTATGGCAATGTAATGGCATTTGTCAATTTAACTAATACAAGGCTTTGGGAATAGAGCTGGAGTGTTAATATATGTGGCGTTTAAGCGATGGCACTAGTAAGTTGGGTTTCGCATTGTGGAGGATAGGAATTGATCAAGTTATTTCATTATCTCGAAAGTTGTTTCTTTGATATTCCTCCAAAGCGCAGTATCGACTTCAGCAGCGCAAATCTCCAAAGAGTTTGCGCACTACAAGTTCAGCCGGAAATAAAGAATATATATCTTCCATCTGTATTTTTGATCAAAGATCTATATCATAAAGTTGAATATTTTCTCACAATCTCCTCCCCTGTGAATATTTACCTAACCAAACGGAATTGCAACGAAAGCAACCATTCACAAATTAGTTTGAATATTAATTAAGTAAACATCATTATTGAAAATGGGGTTTTACCTATGATATACATATGACGATTATTATGCTATAAACGGAATTGACTAGAAGATTGATATTTTTTAAAAGAAATGTACATGGAGAAAGTTCGGAGCCAGCCTCGGCTTATATAAGTTGTTTCAATTTGTTCATTAACAGCGTTACCATTTGGGAGGATTGAGATAGACAGTTTGCGCTCGTTAAAGACACCGTTCGCAGAGCAAACAGCTTCACTAACTGTTTGTTAATCCGTACACAGTGCAGTTCAAATAAGTTGATTAAAATTGCAAATTAGGAATATGCAGAGAGAGTCTCAGATGGAGGCCTCAACACGATGCTATATCCACTCACCAATTATAAACGTCGACGGGCAGGAAGAATTGAAATCATGTGTACAAGAAACTTTATCATATTAAAATATTCATTTATTGATACTTCCAAATTGTTACTTAGATTTTCAATTTATTAAAAGTCGAAAATTCTTCATAAACATATTTGTACTTATCCCAAAAACTTTCAATTCTCGTTAAAAAAAACTTTATTAAGGAAATATTTTTGATATTTGTGTTACAAAATCTAAAATAAAGTTATTGATAAAATCCAACAACGAATATATAATAAAATGGAAATAAATATTTAAAAAATAACTTTAGTGGGTTCCCATTATTGAATTATTAATAAATTTATTGAATATTAATATTTTATAATATATATATTATATTCAATAAAGCAATATTAAGAACAATTTGATTAGCAATTATAATTAATTTAATATATTTAATTTATCTACTTAATTTAACAGGTTTAATACAAATTGGAAATGCTATTATTAGGAGTATAAATAGAAATAAATCTTTTGTCTATAACTTGTCAAATTAATATATTTAATGATTTGGTGTCGCCTTGGTCGAATATATGATAAACACAATAAATAGTGACTGTCACAAAATAAATTCTAGTAAGCTATTAAATAGGAGACAGAATGTCGTATAAAATACATATAACAAGACAACATGCCAATTTTTAAGATAAGCATAGTTAATTGGTATATTTTATAAAAATGTATATCACAATACTTCGGTTTTCCAGGAACTAAATACATTCAAAAATATATACATGCAACAGTTAGTTAGTTTTATTTTACTCAATTAAAATTTAGTTTGTTTTGAAATTTTTAAAAGAATCTGAAATATAGTAAATAAAAACTGATCAAATCCGGACTATGCGTGGTATTGCTGTATTATACATAGTTTATTAAATTATATTCGTATCGTAATATTTCAGTAAATCTATAATAGTTATTGTTATTACAAGTTTCGATTTCGGAGATTGTTATGATACTATCATCACATATTAAATGCTTGAAAAATAATCCATATGCAACATTTGCTAATATTGCTGTTAATTAATGGACTTCTCATAATATTTTGAATAATTGTCGATACGATTTGATACAATGTCTATCGGAGTTGATTGTTGAAGCTCTTTAGGATTTACCCTCGGTACTATCGTAAAATGTTAGTTCATTGCAACGGAGATATCGAAACATTATTACAAAGTTTCCGGGTTACAGTTTTACACCAACTAAAAGCGTGTGTGGGTGTGTGCAAGGGAGAGGGAAGACTTGTAAAACTTTCCCAGTTAAGTAGAAAATAAGCAAGGACCGGTCTCATTCCAATCCTGTTTTCGGTTTAAACTGCACACAGAAGGGAGATGAAGGTTCCATGTGAGCAGGCGTATGGTCTGTAGCTACGAGTGTGGGTGGTAGTGCTGCTGCTACATTCTCGTTGTTTGGGTCAAATATCTCGGACGCCCAGACAGAGGGGGCACTTTTGGCCGCCCGCCCTCGACAAAGTGGAGGTCTTGGGGAATATCGTGCACCGAGCGGAATTACTAATAGATGCAATTTCCAGGCGAATACCCAGCCTTAAGTTGCGGCCAACCGATGTCAAGCGATCAAACTGGCCCGGCGCATCCACCAGGAAACGGAACAAAACAAAATAAAAACAAAAGCGAGGTCACAAACTTAACGAAAGGAACAATACATACACACTCCAACAAAAAAAAGGAATAGATGGTCTTGAGTTTGCGCTCGACGTCCTTAGCGACCACCCGAAACGAATTCGTGATTAATTGCAAATGTGCACTCATTATTTTTCGAACTTTCAGATTAGTAAGTTCGCGCAATATAAATCACCCTCACTCGTTCCAGTTTTGTTTTCAATTTTGGCCATCCGCCAACGGATGTGTCAACAAACAGATAGGAAACGCTTCTTAATGAATGCCGGGCAAGTTTTAAGCAAGGCAACAAAAATGAAACAAAAACAATACGTAAGAAGCAAACCGAAAACCAGAAAGGGAGAAAAAAACTAGAACAAAGTAAAGCGAAAAAGAAGAAGAGTATGATACAAGAGCCGTAGAGAGGGTGGCGGTTGCTGTAGTTGTGTCAGAGTCGGAGACGACGACGTCCAATTCAGTTAGTGTGTATGCTGTGTTCGGGCGAGGCAAAGACAGACGAAATTTATAATCCGATATGCCGACAGACAATTCCAGACGACAATTGATGATATGATGCTATTAGTGTCACTGCACTTCAACAAACCGAAGATATAATACTATTAGACTTGTATTTCTCTCAGTCTGGGCGCATCATCGCTGAAATGCGTTTCTTTGACTTGATTGCACACGGGACGCATCTTTTCTGTTTTTTATATCCTTCGGCAATTCCAATTTTGAAACACACTTCAACACAATGTGTGATGCCGAGGAAACCGGATTTCCGCCTTCATAAACGCTCGCATTTCATTTTCTTTCATTCTTTTTTCCGGCGGTGAATTTTCACGTATCACTTCATCGCTTCCTTCCTTCCCTTTTTTTATTTCTTTTTTTTAATTCGCCACTCTTACCGCTGATGCTGATGTTATTTAATGCGCACGGAATATTCATGAGGCCGATCAGATAAGCGTTTGCGAAACCGGGGAATTTATTCCGATTCGTGCAACAAAACCCAAATCGATTGCGCCTGTCTCAATGAAAATGAGTGCAAGAGTAAAAGAATGCATTTATCAGATCTGTATGCTTTTGCAGAAAACCTTTCAATTGTACTGTACGAAATCTTCGAGATTGTGAATTAAAACTAAATTTTCTGAATGTTGATATTATTGTATGTATAATTATAAAAAATCAAGTTAAAGTAAAGAACAAAAAGTACCGTGATACAAAAAAAAAGTGGAGAAACCTAAGGTATAGATAGCGCACGATAAATAGAGACGTTTGAAAAGTTAAAAACCGTTTATGTAACTTTTCGCTGTAGAATGGATGCCAGAGGGTTTTGGGACTTTTTGACTCACCCTGTATGCAAGACGATGTCGGGTATCGAGTAAATTCTTTGAAATTATAAACTTTCCGATATTTACTACGAAAGCAATATATATTTTCTATATCCCGGTGGAATTAAAAAGTTATTATATATTAATATAAAGTATTAAATTGTCTCTTGAAAGTTTAAAGATGAATGCCGAGTGGCAGAGCTTGAGCTAGAGAGAGAAAGGATAGTAGGGAAGAGGAAGATACATAGAGAGGAGGGCTATATCTTTAGGACAGGATTTTAGTTAACGAAGTTTGTCAAGTCCTGCGACGCAGCTATTAGTCCCCTATTATGTTACTTGACTGATTCCTGTACAATCTGGCCGGTGCATGCATACATTATTATAATAACCTTCCATGAATGTGTGTCAGTCCTATAAACCGCAACTATGGCGCTAATCATGATGATTTATGGCCGCCCCCTTCTCTGTTTGCACGCCGGTCGGAACTAAGTCCAGACCACTAGAACTAATATTCCATCTCTGATGGATGTCTGCGGATTACCTAACCTCTCGCACAGTACAGTCTTGATTAATATAATCAATTTCATTGAGGGCTCCGCATAATATACACATGTTATTATATCAGATTACATGTGGCACCATATAATCTGTCATATCTAAATAAAATACATGGATCTCGAAACATGAACCACATTCTCTAGACTTAATTCGGATTTAGCAAAATCGTTCATGATATTTCGAATTATAGATGTCAATATTAAAACCAAAGACAACATGTCAAAAAATTCAAACAAATTTATTTTGTAACTCAAATACGATTGGTTATTTGTTAGTTTTTCATTTCGTTTGAAAATAATGAAATAATTGTTTGTACTTATAAACAAGTAACTAAAATTATAAAGCCTAAGTTTGTAAGTAATTTGTCTTATTTAAATAATCTATATATTACAGAAGTTGTTACTGACTGACATTTTTGATTAATGGATGGACACGTTCTTATCTTGGATAGTTACTGCAAGTTTTCACGTTGAAATAAAAGCATTTGAAAATAGTCAGAAAGGTGATGTATGACTTCTTGCTACCAAAAATAAACGAGTATTAAGTAGGGATTCGACTAATATTCCCAAGGAGATGACGGATTGCAGAACCCTCGTCGTGATCAATCTATACTTTCATCACTCCAAATAATAATATTAACGCATCTTTACAGCACCGGCTACAAATAAGCGCATGGTGCTATGGAGAGAAAGAAGAGTGTCGAATCCACTTAGAAATGATTTTGATGTAGGAGGCAGCCGGGAGGGTTTTGGAGGCCGTGAGGCGGTGGTAGTCGAGGGCGCCACCCCCTATTCCGCTTTTGCAGACTTTCGGCCAGGCAGCGCTCTTGCAAACGCCAGGCGGAATTGCTTCCGAATCAGCAGTTTCACAAAATGCTTCCTTTCTTTTCTGCTCAAAGAGGAACGACAAATACTCGAAGGCGAAGTGGCTCCTGTTAACGAAACGACATGAGCGCGCCGCCGTCGGTTTCGCATTACACATATATACATTCAGAGAAAGACGACGAATAAAAACAATCTCACAAAACGTGACCGGATACAGAAATCAATATTAATCTTCACCTAACACCACACTCATAAAAAAAAACAAATTTAAAATAATTGGATTACCTTCTTGTTACTTACTGCATGATGTACCAACAAAGGACAATGATGGGAAATCTTAATTATACTTCATTTTCATCACGATTTATTATACTCACAATGTATAACTTTTTAATTTAAAAAACACTAATCAATTTACATTCATTAGAAGAAAAATAAGTAATAAAACGCATGAATAGTTAAGGTAACAATTAAAAAAGTAATTGCACATGTGACTAAGCACGCAACGTAATAAGTAAAATTACTTTTTATACGTAGTTCTAGTAAGTATAAGTGATTAACTAACAATAAACAAATATCTAAAAATGATATATTTTCTACTATGAAAATAATCCATAGATATAGAATTAATCCGAATTTAATTCAAAATTACAAATTACATTTAATTAACGTTGCACCTACACAACTCTCAACATGAGACATACATAGTTACTATTGATTATCATACTATCCAATGACACTGAAACTGAACTGCCGTTGCAATTACTTGCTGCCAATGCCTCTAATATCATAATGTTATGTATATCATACGTACGTAATATCTAAATATTGAATATTACATCAACCTAATGATTTTGTAAAAAAAAATACTAATAAAAGTTCTGCGATAATTCTACACATTGCTTTTATGTTGAACTATATATAAAATCAATGGATAATATATTTGTAAGAATTAAGAGATTTAATATTTTTATTTGATAAAATCACAGTGTTGACTTGCTTATTTTATTAAATCAAAATTTTTGTTAGATTAATTAGGATAGTAACAAAATATTATTCGACATAATTTAATAAGAAAATATATTTAAAATAATATTAAAACTACATATGTATGAGATACTTCACACAATGGATGAAAATTAGGAGTGGCATAAAATAATAATATACTGTAAATTTTGATTTTTTTTTTGCGGTTTGTTATTGTATTTTTTTGGTGCGTCATTTCTGTTTATGAATAAATTTAAAGTTTAAAGACACTATGCAAAGTAATCCCACAATGTTTTTTTATATTTATAATAGTACAATTTTGTAATTAATATTAATAATTCAACTTTAAACTACAAACTGTTCGTATTATCATCATTCCCACAATTATGTATTAATTCAAAAACAATTAATGCATATTGATTTTAAATATATTTGTAAATGATTGTGCAATAATTTATATGAAAAATTGATTTAAGACTCACATATAATTTTTAAGAGGAGAATCTTAAACAATGCAAATCCACTACGATTTTTTTAAAATATATTTAACTTAAATATGACTATTTGACATTAAATATAAAAGTCAAACCTTGAAATAGTTATATCATCCAGTATAACTCTAACTATCTAAAAGTATATACATTATTGGTTAAAGTAGTTGCAATGATAACTGACAACTATGAGATAACTCGCATTCAAATAGTTGTACTCAACTTTACATAAGGAATTGCTTATACGACTTCATATTGATTCAACTTAAGGGTCATATGGAAAGGGCAATCTAGATATATATATATATAGCAGTTATAAAGTAGGCTGAAAGGGTTGTAATTAACGCGTTGGCCATGTATGCCGTTTGATGGTGGCGCAGCGGTTGTGTCGTCGGACCGCAGTGCAAACCCCATTAAAGGGTAGCCGCCCCCGTACTACACTTTTATATCGCCGTCACCGCCAAACGTCAATCTAATAAATGTCGCACACTACGAACGCCGTGAATTAATTGCATTCTAAGGCAATTGCATTACTGTTAAAGTTATAATGCAATGTCGCATCATACATACACACATTCACAATCGTTACTCTTCCATAAAAAAAGTTAATATTTTGATTACTATGGAAAGTATAACTACATAAAGTATAACATAATACATTTTTATGATGACAATCAATCACGAAGTGACAGAAGTGCGCGGCATCTTTGTCAATTTAATAATATAGTATATATGTCATCTTCCAAAGTTTATGAAAATAGTACGGCTTAGTGTTATATCTTGTACATTTATAACATCGAGTTAAAGTGTCACATGATTAAATGTTTTGTCTAAAGGTGCGTACAAACTATTGCATCATATGATTGCACATATAGAGTACTTTTGTGAATAGTATGCTCTGTTCCATTTAACAAAAAAGGAAGACCAAAAAACTTTTTAGTTTGAAGGTTTCGGAGCAATTTGATCAGGAGTACTTGTACCTAATGAAATTGGCATTTACACTTACATGGTCCATGCCTCCGCCCAAGGATAGTTCGAACGATTTTTTTGTAATTGCCATGGAGAGAGCGGAAGCACCACTTTAAATGCAAATTGATCAGGTCAGTACAATACAAGCGCGTCGCTGTTTCAGTTTAGGGAATTGATTTGAAAGATTCATGTTATTGAACAGGCAAATTCGGTTTCAAAAAAATAAAACAAAACAAAAATAAAATCGTCTACAACACAATGCACCGGTCATGTATTTGTGTGTGCTCAAATGTGTACGAATATATGTGTGCATTTTAGCATCGGTTAAAATTTAATAACGAAATACACACGAGAGGCTGCGGGCAAAACTAATTTAATTTCATACATTGTAACTGTAAATTCCGTCCGCATAATATTCGCATACAAAATGTGCAATTATTAAAATAAATATTAAATGTGTCACTAAGCACGCATACAGCGTGCGCAAATAAACCTGAATTACAATAAATAACTTAGTTCGGGTATTGAATCGAACAGCGCCACAATAAATAAAAACTCTCGCACACAGCAAAGTCCGTTGCGTAGTTTCGATGGCAGTTAATGGAAGAAGCTTCTGCGGATAAGTAGAAAAATCGTGCCAATAACAGCAAAAAGGAGTGTACGCGATAAGGACGTGGGCGAGGATGAGCACGAGGATAAGGATGAGGATGGGGTCGAGAAATCCGAAAGGGAAGGGAAATTAACAGGCGCTGAGGAACATTTGGACTGGAGCCCGAAAGTTTCTCTCCCCAATTCTACACAATTAACGCTTTTTGTCTCCCGCATAATCGCGTTGAAAAGATCTAAAGTCAACCCCAATTTGAAAACTAAAACATAAGCAACAAACATCCATAATCTACTTTGCTTCAGCCAGCAATACTGAGAAAAAATAACCATACATACAATTCCCTAATTGATTTATATCTGTCTAAAAGGTTTTCATAATTATATGTTCGAAATTATTTCTACAACTTTTCACAAAATTAATTAACATATTCCATTTATAAGTTGTTAAAACTTTTGTCAACATATAATTTAATTGTTTTGTTTTCTCTAAAAAATATGAGTTGTATATTAGATTATGACAAATCACATTCTAATTATAAAAGTATCAAGATGACTTAATTTCATTTACGTTATTTCATCACACAATACAGTAAAATTTGCTAAATTAGTATAAGTTTTCTTCTTTCATTATCATATATTGTAATCAATAAAGGAAATCACCAGAAACTTTGAATTACTTATATGGTTTATTTCACACATACAAAAATACAATTAAACAATCAAATCGACAAATCGTAAAATTTGATAAATTAATCTGTAAATCAATAGATTCAATTGTAATTAAATGATTTTAATTCTAATAAATGGACTGTAATCAATAACCTTTACAAGGCTAAATGAGCTTAAGCTCACATGTACGCCATCCCTTAATAATAACACCATTGTATCTGCATATCTACACTGAATAAAGAATTTTAAAATTTAAAAAATTGAATTAACCTTTACAATAGCGCAATAGACGATTCTAAAATATCAACTCCTTTCTAAATTACAAACAGATCTCAACGAAAATTTATAAACTATTACTTGTGCCCTCCAATGAATAGTATTTTTTACATATAAAAATAACTCAAGAACATAATAATGCTGAATCAGTACTATATATGATATTTACGTCACATTTAACAGTGAATTTTCATGTTACTAATACATAATTTTAGTACGTCTACGAATATTTTGTTATAGTCATAAAAGGCGTTGCTTTTTCGACTTGAACATTTTAGCAAATTATTATTTCTAAAAAATATAAAATGTAGTCTGTTGGCGTAAGGGTTAAATACAATAATATTTATTTGCAAACAGCTAAGGGTGCAAATGCAAGCAATGATATACCAACACCCATGTTTACCATGCCGCTAGAAACCGAAAGGTTTTTTAAAGAAAATATATGGCTGAAATCTGAGGTTTGAGGGGTTAGGCATACCGCCCCTCCGCACATCGTATAACTCATTCACTCGCTTCGCTCCAACACATTTTTATTCATAAGCCCGACAGCCGAGCTGTTTTTTTTTCTATACTTCCTTCTGGCATTCCTCTTGCACACCCTCCCTTCACGCAACTCAACGTGCGTCGAGAAGGTGTATGAAAAAAAGGGTCGCTCCCGATTAGCTTTACAAACGCACCCAATTTATACTCGCACTTTTTCCAACACGATTTGCAACCTCGTAGCCACACATCTCATTCGGACCTAATCCGCATCCATCAAATGTTCGTCCCGCCTTTCGGTGCAAACGCCCTCGCGCAAATTTAAATTGTCATTAATCTTCAATCATGGGCACAATTAAGGCCATTAAAATTTCATTATTTATACATCAACAAACTCCTATTTTTTTCTCACGTTGAGATTCAAATCGAAGTTTATTCGAAATTTATTCAGTATGAAGAAATAATAAGCAGGAGTTACAGTATAGGTTAATATAAGAAATTTAATAAAGGCTTTATTCAAATTCTTCATATTTAACAATCAATCAAAATATGTATCGATAGATTCCTAATATAATATCCAGCATTGTAAATCAAGTATTTTATTTTTATCATAGATTCTCTTGAATGGAAATGTATGATACTTAATTAGATATTATCATAATCAACAGCTTATAAATAACATTACAATTTGAAGTTAAATTGTAAATACAATTATAAAACTTATCTGTTATGATAATTCAAATTCTCACGTTAAAGAATTTCAACAATTAAATCTGCAAGAATTTGAAAATAAATTGAAAACAGATCTGGAATTATAAAATATCAATTTTCGACTTTTTATTTCGTTCACCTCATTAAAACTCGAAAGCTCTTAAGTTAACAATAAATATTGACTAAATACCGACAATATATATCTACTCCAGTTTGCAGTGTGTTTATTCTTTTTCATACTCACTTTTAAAATAAAATAAAAATCTACGTAAATCAATATCCAGACTTCGGCGGAATATTACAGTGACCAGTCTTTAGATCCAAACTTTTTACTGCCTAATAAAACCTAACTGGCCGTAAAAAAGCTGATTGCATTATGTATATTTGGAAAGTCAGATGTGAATTCATATATATCTATATATAGTGGGAATAATTTAGCGAAGTTGGGTCCAATGGACTCTGCTAGAGTTAATCTAGAATCTCTCGGAGGCATCTCCGGATCCTGTGCATCCCCAAGTGTCAATGAAACATAAACTGCGCCTTTTAAGCCACCAAACCGTGCCCTCAACCCCATCCACCCATGATATCATCTCTCTGGCTTAATGAAGCTCTTCGCATCCGTCGCAGCTCCCAGCTAACGGTTTCATCTCTCTTATCACCGCTGAACGGGCGAATCCATAAATTTCGAGCACATTTAGCTGCGAAACCCTTCAAAATTTTATATCCACAAAAAGAATAATATCCATAAAATCCACACATACACATATAGTATTTATTCTAACCCAGTCTGATTAATGTAATAGGCTTCGAGCTCGATATTATTGTCTATAACATTTTTAAGTCAAATTTGATTATTTGATTATTACCATCTTATATTTCAATTTTCCTATATTCCAATTCTTCATAATTTCATTCTATAATTATATTATAAATTATCAATTATATATAAATAAATCTCAAATGAGTAACTGAAATTTAATAATATTTATACTTCGACAAATGTAAATTTTAATAAGAATGTATATTTGATGACCTAGTATAAAATACATATTTGAATAAATTAGGAAAATCTGAGATAAACATTATCATTTAGCAGTGTTGTGTATGTATGACTGGAAATAGGAGGTCAAGTGCAAGAGCGGTCAATGTTCTGTTTGTCATGCAATCTGTTTGTAAATAGTCTGAACATTCTCTTCTCGCTCACATCGTTAGCTAACACGAGATAGTTTGAGATGGCGCCTAGCAAGGCAATATTGCTATAGTTCTCTAGCGATCTCTCCTTTGCTCCGCTCAGTTCTGCTTCCACTCTACTCCAATTTAACAACACCAGTTGACATATGTAAACACAATATAACTGACCTCTCGCAACGCCGTTTTATTTATGCGTGGCGCAACGCACACGAACGCACTTTCTCTATGGAAACCCACTCACCTGAAACAGAGAGAATAAAAATAATAAATACGCAGATTATTTTGACCTCCTTCCGACTACAAAAGCTTCCATTTATTATTGTATGCATATTTCTCTTTATTGTGAAATTGCCCATCATTTCCTTTATTTAACCCAAGAGAAAAAAATCAGTTACAATAAAACGCTACATTAAAAATCTTAACACACCGTAAAATTATTAAACCCAATTTGAATACGATAAGTTCACAGTTTCACACTTAATAAACATAGCGTTTCGAACGTTTACATTTGTTATTAAATTATTGTATTATGTAGATTATAGATGCGTCTATACACCTAAACATAATTAACAGCGTAGCCCAATTTTGGGGTTAAAAACGGTATACATTATAGATGCATATCATAGCCATATGATGTTAAAAGGATATTCACCGAAATAACGTGGAGAACAATGATAATCGCCTCGGACCAAATACGCTATAATCCTATAACAAAGGCCATATATGCACGTGCCATTTATATATTTCCACATCGGCTTTAATCACACAGAGAGATTCCTTTTAATTACATAAAAAATAGCGCATTAATAGCTTTAGTTTAAACGCGTCTTTTTTTATTTTTTATACAATATTGTGTTATACATTATTATCTCATCTCCACTCCGTTCTTCTCTGTATCAACTCAAGACTTTGAGGAATCAATATTGTTGGCGACGCAAACAGATCAAGAGGCATTTGATTGAAATGACAAGCATACACTTTTCCGTTATTAAAATATTCCAGTGCCTTTTGAAAGGCGCAATCTTTTATACATGGCCCAAATCCGATTACAATGGTTCAATATTTTTATTGAATAGATCAATATATCATCGAATTATTTTCATGCTACTAACTACAGAGATTTATAAGCTGCTTTACATACGCCATTATATCAAATGCTTTATACAGAAAATAAAACAAAAATTGCAGATTACACTATTTAATGATTATATCGAAATTTACGTAAAAAATACGAAGTAAAAAATAATCAATTCAGTTTATGATTTACAGACGAATAAAACTGCTTTATTTTTTATAAAAATCATATTTCAGAAAAATTCTTAATTTTGTTTTATTCAATAAACTAAATTCAGCTTTCATTTTCTATATAATTGTATAAATAAATTTGAGATTGTCTTAAAGTTTTAATTGATTTTTTTCCATTAATATGACTATAAACTTTGATTAAATACGTAGTTGTTTCATCTTCAACATGGAAAATCTTATGAATTAAATAATAATGTACTTTATTTATACTTAGAGTTCATTTAAAATCATCTTATAAGTTACAAGTGAAAATGTTTCATAATATTTAGAAAATGTGCAGATGCCCTTTTTGTTTGAGACATTATTCTATATTCATTTGTAAGGCAATATATATTTATTTTAATTATTTCCATGTAATAACACGCTGGAACGATTCAAGATAATAAAATATGTTATTTCCAGTTAGGTGGTTTTCACAACATCAGTGACTAAATATTTCGTATATAATATTGCAGCAGCTGCCAGAACATTTACAACGTTGATTAATTGTCAACTGACATGAAATAAATAATTAAGTTCGTAAAGTGGTTTTTTATTCCGAAAATAGGAAATTGTAAAACAACCATTGCATGATATTTTTTTTGCGTGTATTTCTGGAAGCGTTCTCCTTTTAGTTTCAAAGCCCCTCTTTATATTTTCACTTTACTCGGTGATTTGATTAAACATCACATGGAATATTTCGTTTCCAATATTCATACACTTTTCAACTTGTATTACTTACAAGGAGAACACAAATGCGACCCGACAAAGCAATTTCTCCCAGTTCCATGTGTATTATATGCATATTTAAAGTATCCTCCATATGGAAAAGCAAACACTCTTTATAATGTTATATTAAAACGAACTCTGAAAGCCGAGTGTATTAAAAACGAAATTCGCGAAATAAAAACAAAGCTCCGCATAGCGCAGTGTATTGAAATAACAAAAAAAAACAAAAAGGTCATAATGTTATTGGGGGATTAGTAAAATAATAGCCTTAGTGTAAAATTTTACGCGTTCCCCATTAAAGCTCGAGTTTTTTTTGACCATTCGGACTTGTTATTTTTGTGTGCAAAAGGCACGTGAAAAATGCCACTAAATCATTCCAGGGCTTTAAACACCGGAAGGATTAAGTCGTACTTTTCTACTTTGTGCCTTTCTGACAGTTATATGTATTTATGTAAATTTCATTGCCGTATTTTATGTATAGTCTATACGATAAGAAAATTTTAAGCGAGTAAATGATATAACATTTAATAATCTTAAACATGATCTGCATTTTTAAGGATTTTAAGGAAGTTATAAATTTAAGAAAAATTAATGGAGTGTGCTTATGGTAGGTACACCAGTGACATAATAAAATGCTAATTGGCGTTTGTAAGGAAACTGGTGTTTTCTAGACAGGAATAACGTTTTTCATTCAATATTAAAACCTGTAATTACTGCAAAACAGTAGCAACTGACGTAATTGATTTATTAGCCATTAATATATTATTTTAATGTCAGTAAGTTCGCCGGTTGCGTGTTAAGTCATCGATAATGGACAAGTAAGAGTAACGTCCGCCATATGCTTATGAAACAAACGTGAATAAACGGGAAGCATTAAATAATCACAAATATAGATAATATTCTTAAATAATATAATTATTTAAAAAAGATAGGATTATACTATTTCATTGAAAACGGGAATACCACCGTTTTAACGTAAAACGCAAATACATACATTCGAATACAATTGTCGATTGTATTTGAAAAACATAAGTAAAGATAAGCAATAACATAATTAATTAAAATAATAAAAATATTTCATATCTACGTAAATGTATCTGACGTTGTTTACAAACTTTTTTAAAATAAATTTTTAATATGATTTTTAAAGAATAATTTTATACGAGCTCCGGTTTCATTAATATTAATTAACTGCGCACATTTCATATTTCCATCTGCACGCCCCGCATCATTTTTCAAAAGTTTATTTAGGGGATTCTCAAGAATTGCGAAAAGGAAGCGGCGCAATGGGGCAACGGGTAGGGGGATTGGGTATGACCCAGTTAAAAGTGGAATCGCATCAAAGAAATGTCCATCAAAATATTCAATTTTTAGCATGAACGCTTCCGAGACCGCAAACAGTAGAATTTCATTCAGTTAATGCGCCCCATTGTTCAGACAACAAGAGATATAAAGAGAGCGAGTGGCGCTTTTACGGCGATGTCACCAAACAAAAAAGAAAGTACAGATCCATTGTAAAAAATGAAAGATTTTATTCGTAAGTTATATAGTATTACTTTCGTATTATTATAAATGACATTATGATTAATGATAAGAATGTGACTATTCGGTACTTGGCGATATCTAACGCAAAGTGTATCGCGAAATATATTTGGATGACTTATTAGCTAGAAAAAAATATAAACATTTGTAGATGACCTTTGGTGGACGTATTGAAAAGGCAGGATAGATGTTCCGAGCCAAGGTTATAATCTAGAAAAACATATGAAGTGGGACTTTGGAGTGGACGGATCGGCAGAGAGACAATACTTGAAGATACTACAATTAGGGCCAATATTTCAATGACTATTAGAGGCAGCAGTTCTCGAAGTCGTGGCCCATTACCGGTGCTCGTGAGCACGATCCGAACGACCCCTGGGGCACGATTCGAGCATTACAGACCGCTCACGTGACCTATGCCCCTTGCTCGATTCAACACGCCGGAGATAGATATTTACCCTCCCAAAAAAGGAACAGGGAAAAAATGCGAAGCAACAATAGCAGCAAATAGTCGAACAGAATAGGGTTGAAAGTGCACTCCTCCATTCGGGTCCTCTACTTCCCACTGATACTGAGTATGCATAGAACGATCTCTTTTTTGGGATGGGAAGCGAATTTATATATTCCCTCTCGAACAAATGCCTCCACTTCGGTGGTAATTATTCGAGCGAGCAATGATTCTGACGAACACGTCTGCAACGGATGCCGATGTTTAGCCCCGTTATTAATAGTATTTGTAGGATAGTGGGAGGAGGGAAAGGATCAGAATCAGTTTTAATGACGCCAGTTTCCTTTCAACATTATACCCTTCGCAAATTTCATTTTCTCTGTAAGATACAATTTCCTCATTATTGATCCGTCTTCCCCCTGCAAACAACACACCACACCACATAATACAACCTTATCACCGTCCGCTATATTTCATGATAAAAATTAATTATTTCCACCCGAAGTTACCAAACTTTTCTAAAACACGCAGATTGCATTTTCCTTTTGTACACAACAAACCGCTGTCGCATCAAAAAGTTTCTAATCGCAAAAATGAATAAGTAATATTACATTGAACTTTATATTAATATTTAATAATTGTTAAAACTTACGGAAAGGAACATTTAATTTGAATTATTCGTTATAAACTCCGCACTTTATTCTAAGAGCTTTTTATACAACGCTTAAATATATTATCTAGTAAAATTATGTTTATATAATATTAATTTAGTTAAAGAATTTATTCTAACGAAAAAATATCTTCTTGTGCTTTGGCTTCATTACTTTTCTTCGTAAAACTGCGTTTAAAAAGCTTTTGGTAATAAAGAAATTATCTAACCAAGAATTACACAAAACTAAATAAGTAAACTCTAGAATCTAGAGTTTGTTGAGTTTATTAAAATGTAGATAAATAATATTTCTAAAAAATATTATTATTACTTATATGACTAACTAGTCTTTTCTAAGACTATTTGCATAAAATACTATTTACGGATAATTAATGTTTGTCATTGTTTGAGATTACTTCATTAAAAGTGTACTTTTCGCAAATAAATTTAATAGAAGAGAGTAGTTAATAATGTTTTTAAATTGAATTAAATGTGGTAAAATTTTAGCTTCTTATAATAATAACAATAATTTATTGGCTAAACATCAATATATATAAAAAAGGACACTCTATTCATAAATAAATTGTAAAATAAAATTAAAAACAAATATTAATAGGCTGGCCAAAGGGCTAACTAATGAGGTCTTTCCGCCCTTAGCTTCTTATTTTTCAATAATAAAGAAAAATTTAAAAAAATAATACTTAACCTCTAATACTTATACTTAATACATTGATAATAATTCACAAAGTGCATTTTTTTGGATAAAAGTGGCCTATTCGTCTTGTACTTCTATTATATGACATATGCTCAACGAATTGAAGATACTATATAATTTTATTTTAATAACTAGACTCGCTTATCTTGTGTAAATTAATTTTAGTTTACTTTAATTAAAAAAAATATATTTACCAAATACTTATAAAATAAAAAAAGTTAATTGTTTCAACTTGGCTTACCTAAAACAAAGAAAAAGATAAATAAATGACATTAAAAGACCGTGCGTTAATGTAATATAAAAAACAGTCTTGTTATTCATAATAATAAACAACAAGTATTTGTACCATAAATATTATTGTTTTGTTCTTCGTGAGTATTTAGCGAATTTGGTCCTTTCGAACCATGTACAACGCATTACTTACAAGAAGGTCAAAGAGGAACAGCTAAAAATAGCATTCGAATAATCTAACCATGCA
Organism: Nicrophorus vespilloides; assembly: GCF_001412225.1. NCBI lineage: Eukaryota > Metazoa > Arthropoda > Insecta > Coleoptera > Silphidae > Nicrophorus > Nicrophorus vespilloides. The sequence goes on along the minus strand of NW_017100102.1, from coordinate 253,439 downwards.
AGTTAGTTATTCACGAGCATTTAATAAACAGTACTAATATATATAAATGCAAATTTACTTCATTATTAAGAAAACAGATTTTTATATCAAAAATGTAATTTATTGTTAAGAAAATGTATATAAAATAAACTTTTAATAAAATAATCAATATAAAATTTCAAGCGCATTAAATAAATTGAAGTAATATATTTTATCATTTTATTTTGCAAATTTGACTACTAAAATTGCAATGCAAAGAATTAGAAAAATTTAAATGGTAAGTGTATGTCAATTTATTGTTCAGAAAATGTATATAGATTCAATTTTTGAATAGCATTTAGCAATAAAATCTGGTGAGCGAGAAATAAAAATAACAGGAGAGAGAAAAAGTCATCAGTCGGCGTCATGGGAATAAGCAATAAAGTGTGGTTTTTATGACGTTGAAATTTTATTTTATTGTTCAATATGTGAAACGAGACCACGGAGAGAGACAGAACGGGGAAAAAGTGTGGTGAGCGAAACCAAAAGAGACTTACGAGCTCTCCGACAAAAGAGCTCCGTTTACTCGGCCCCAGCAACCTAAGATCCCAATAACCACGGGACACAAAATGAAACCGGGAAAAGGAATTCGACCACACCAGAAGAAAATGCGATACAAAATACGAATGTAATATATTCCGTTCGGTTCGGTGACAAAAAAAAGAAGAATGAGTTTCATTTCTGTGGCAGTGGTTAATTTCATTACAGAAACTTCAAAATGTTCTCTACCAAATATATGTGTATGGATTACTGCGTGAGGTATATAAAAAGTCGAATGATTGTAGAAAATTCCATTATTTTCATGGTTTGAGTGGAAATGTTAAGTTGGACCTTTATGACCACTCGTAAAACTTTTTATTAGAGTCCGAAATGTACGTTTTCAGCAGAAACGCCCCCCCTTCCCGCAAGTTTGACACACTCTAAGTTCGACACAATAATATATTTTTTCCGCCCCCTCGACTTCCTGCCCATCGGTTGCCTTTTGATTATGCAACTTACTTGACCAGTAAATCTCCGCGGAACTTCACCTTCTCATCCGAATCCATCTATATTTTTTTGTATCCTCCGTTAACGATCATCGTTTGGGGAACGTTGGCTCTTATCTGCAATGCTTTGTATGGAAATCGAATATTCCCGAAATCAATAGATTTTAAAGCACCGGCTTATGCAAATCGAACGTATTTCATTGGTGCAATTGAATTCAAGTATAATAGTTTCAAATTTTCAAAAACAATATGAAATATTACACAAACCCTTAATTTTTATTAAGTTGGTGCATAATTATCAGGCGTTTTTGTAGGCAATAATCATTTTAAAATGTTATTGTAGAATTTTTATGTTTTTTCTTCATAATAAATATTGTTTAAAACGCCTGATAATTATGTACCAACCCAATATATAATACCAACTTTTATACTATTATAATATAGAGGTAGGCACAAAGAGATCCATTGAATGTAATTAAGAACACAAAAAAATATAATTACTAAAAAGAAAATAATTATTTCAAAATGTTAGTAATAAAATTCAAATGTAATAAAAATCATGTTTTCATGGGAGCCCCACTTGACTCAACGAAGATCTGTATGCAGCTCTCGAAGACGCAATTGCATACAGTTGTTATAATATAATAAAGGCATAATCTAACAGAATGATTGTTTATTTGTTTCAAGCTTTCAAAGCCTACCGGTTACCATAAAGTTATATAAGTTGCTTAATAACTACAAAATAATCTGCATCTATTTATTTTAAAAACTTGAGGATTCAGCTTCGATTATTTTGAAGAAAACGAGGAAAGCATGGGGCGTCGTCTTAATGAAATAATGCTTTGGGTATCGTTAATTACAGTCCCGCAGTATATTAATTATTAATTAGTAAAACAAATCGGCCACGATTAAGACGACGCCCGGGAGATTCATTTGTCAAGTGTTCGCGACGCCGAATCGATACGGGCGTTCATCATTCTCTTTTTTTTCATCCCGTCTTCTTCTTTCTTCTCTCTGCACACCACGTTTTCTCGGCCTTCCTTCTCCACCCCGATCTTACGATCCGATGCTCGGCAGAAAGAAAACGGACTTAGGGATCGAAAAAGGAATAAAACAAAAGCACGACCGGAAACATAGGAGAAGGAAAGTATATCCGTGGAAAGCAATAAGAAATTCCACCCCTCCTCTCTTTTGCCGTGTGTTGGAGCAAACGCTTTGTTAGGAGTAATTGTTTTAATGGTTTTCGTCGAAGCAAGCAACCCGCGTGTAAGTTGTTCTTTAATTGTACACGCCCAAAGAATGGCAACGGATGAAATTGGAAAAGCATACACACACAGCGAAGGAAAGTGATTAAGCCCAAATTGCAGAAGAAGATAGAACAAGAATTAACAGTATCATTATATACACAATATAGATAAAAGTTTTCTGCAGAATGCCTTCAAAATAAACTACTGAATCCCCACTACATGTGTTATAAAATATAATTGTATAAGTCGTACCAACAACTTTTAATTAGCTAGACTCCGCTGACATTGAATATACCTGTGACGAAGTGTTTAGAAGTAAAAAGTTTATTGTTTTTAACAAAATAAATAATTAATTTTAGACTTTCTTTAATTTGAAAAATCAGTTCCTATTACCCAAATTTATTATAAAATTATATTGGCAAATATGTCAGTAATTCACTAAAAATGAAAATATGCTTATTAAATTCAACAGTTGCAATAAGTTATAAAATTTATGAAAAGATGTAGTTTTTAGTTTGATAATAGAATAGTTTTTACTATGGATGTAACAAAAACTTGCACCACAAAAAGGTTTATATCGGAATATTTTCGTTACATTCGACACTATTATTGATATTGAAACGAATTTTTAAAAGCCGATTAAAAGTTTCTTTCTCAACAAACTATGTGTCCATTAAAGAATAAAGTAAGCAGCGGAGAGGAATATTCAATATTCCGTCAAAAGGGAGCGCCGTAACGCGTTTTATGTCATCTCCAGATTTATTATTTATTATTCATAAAGTTTAACAGCGGCAAGCAATTCGTTTCCACGACATGTGCTTCGCACATAAAACGCATGCACATTCGAGAACGGAAGCCCTAAAACCGTACACTCTCTCTCTTTCTCACAATATCGTTCTTCTTCTATCTCGAATTTGCTCTCAAATAAATACATACGCCTTTCTCTCTTCCATCCTAAAACCCGGAAAATGATAGAGACGGTTTCTTAATTTTGCGTGCAAGGGTGGGCGAGAATGAAGAAATAGGACGAAGGAAGCACGAAAACCGGTCGAATGAATATAACATTTAATTAAACTAATGAAACGCGAGAAAGCCGAAGAGAATGAAAGGGTGGGAGACTATAACTGTAAATGGATTAATTACCCTTCCAATTTAACACGAGCTTTGTTCACACATTTTCAATCAATAACTCAAGTTGGATATGTCCGTCCTAATTGTAATTTACTACTAAGGTATTCAGTAGAACATAAATTTCTATTTGATTGCTTCGAACATGTGGACAATAATATTAATACATTAATTACATGAAGGTGTCTCGACTACAATATGAGTAATTTATCTATACCGAAAAAAAATGATTATATTAAGTTTTACAATCGTTTAAAATGCGTATAAAGGTATATAGATTATGATAAATATTCTATTTATATCATTTTATTTGATATTACAAACAAATAAAGTTAGTCTAATAAATTTATCCTAAAACTAGTTTTAACAGAAAATAAATAAAATCACGGTCTAACAGAAATAAAATTGAAGAATTAAATCATACGGAACAACAGATATGACTGAGGTCTTTCCGATTTATTAGAAAGGTTTTACTATTTTTTTTTTTGATTAAAAATGGAAATCTTCTCTAAGTATGAACATTGATAATTTTTTTTACTTGTATTTTCTGTATCGTTCCTATATATATATATATATTATTAGATTAGATCGAGATTGATGAAGCACAAGCTGGATTTGATACATCGAATAAAGTATAAAATCGAATTAAAGGTAAAATAAAAGCAAAATGAAGCACGAAAAAAAGCGACATTGATCCACGACAAAGTTGCTTACTCGTACACCAATACAGACAATTTGTCGGCTACATTTATTCCCATGTTTATTTCTCCGGAAGTAGCGCGAAACAGAATTAAACATAATCCCGAAAACGTTTATTAAAAAAAAAACCCGGAGCGCGTTTCGCTGCTAAACCGACCACCCTACAAAACAACCATCCATCCCCCTCATTCCAGCTCCCCATTCTCTCATCCTCATCCTCCTTCTTCATCAAACATTTGCTTTGCCAGTTTAATAAATTTAAGAGAATGTTTCATTCCTTGTCGAGAAACAAAAAAATATTAATATAGAAACTGAACAAAACCAGCAAAAAAAGAAAAACGTTTGATTGTCCATCTCACCCTCGTCCAGGCTAATTCGATTGCACAAGGGTACTTTTCATCCGGTCATATCGAATTTACGTAATTTGAATTAATGAAAATTAAATTGGATTCCACTTAAAGGAATTAATTTATTAAGCTAATTATGTAATGCTGATGCGATATTCATTGGGATCTCTTCTATCCGATGGAATGGAGAGAGAGACGGTGTGTGCTCGAGGGTGAGCTGTTCAGCCAATGAAAGGGAGTGAATGAGTAATGATGATAAACGAGCCACGTCTACTATTCAGACACATTAAAAACGCATAATTCCGTCGTTAAATACACGTCTAGATTTTATCTATTACTTTACCGAAAATATGTATATTAATATTCGAATATCGATTGATCCGCTTTATATGATTGAATTAATAACGCAAAAAAATGATTGAGTGCGCATTTTGTTAAAATATCAATTAACTTTGTCAATGTCCACTGTATATTATTATTATTAGATGTACATTTATTTTATTAAAACAAGAGATTAATTAAATTAATATTGCAATTGTTGTGTTGCATTTAATTAAAATTCGTGAGCATTATATTTTTTTGTAACGTGTTATTATTATCGATATTACCAATATTACATAAGAACAAACTGATAAGATTAATTAAACATTCTGAAAACAAAAAAAAGTAGATTACAAAGTGGAGTTTATAGCAGATATTACTATGAATATAGTTTAATTAATAATGGTGAATAAAATTTAGTCAAAGAATTTTATATTCACACATAAATTTCTTTTGATTTTAAAAATACCTATTGTTTACATACATAATCCATGTATGTTTAATAAACATAAACTATAACAAACAAAAACATTGTATAAACTTCGTAATTGGTATTTAATTTATCTGGTATCTAAAGTTATACTTATCCCAGTAATTTTCCTTTTATTTATTCCGTCCGAACTTTCAGTGCGTTTCAATTTGCTTTAGTTGTCGTACAGCAGAACAAACTTAATTATAATTCTAGTTAGCAAGTTTGGAAAACTTCTGTTCACGGATCTATCACACTTAATTACAAAATCACATGTACGATTTCAGCTCAAAGTACACGCAATTAAAGTTTTATAAAGTATGGTCTAATACTAAACACAGGCATAATTAAGTTTTGACTAGTATTATTATACTAAGCAACGTGAATAATGCTTAATAACTCCAAGAATTTCACTTCGGAAATAAGTTTTTATTGAATTCCAAACATTATTTTCAATGGTGCATAACAATTCCGTAACCTGCAAACGCGCCTTTTTTTCATCCTTGCTCCGCTTAAAACCGAAAATAAAAAGCAATACGTAATTACGTTTCAGTAAAGTGCGATATATCTTCGGTTTTAGTGGATACAACGAATGGTTTAGAGTTGTAATGTTTGCTTTGCATGCGTATGTGTGTATGCGACGGTATGCTTGTGTATGTTCGGTGATCGTAATAATGAATTTATGTTCTGTTTGTCTGTCTGTGCGGAAGTGCATTGAAAGTGACGTTTATGGGCGCCCGTGAGTCCTAGGTATCTCTATATAATTTATATATAGATAGGAAAGCCGTGGTAATTTGTGGCCGGGTAGCCGATAAATTCGAAATTTTCCCAGTAATGTTTTATAGTTTGTAATAAAGATTTAATGCGGCTAAACACACTAGAAAAAATCGAAAATTTATATGTAAGAAATTTATATATATATATATACCTTGAACGTCGCAGAGGGGAGGCCAAGACCTTATTTCAATTAAATATAGCAATTTTACTGAAAGCTTCGTTCGCAAAAAAAAATAAAGAGGAAAAGAAAATGAAACGAAGGAAAGAACAAAAAGTTCAAAGGTCAGATCTATATTGGGATCTTATTGAAGTACTTTGAAGCGTATACAGAAGAATTAGTCTATTGGATTGGTTAGTATATACATTAATATGCACATCAGAACGTTACATTGTTATATTAAAGCTTATTCCTGATGCCATATTGGTTCGTTAAGCTTTATCAGAAATAAAAAATATTTATTGGAAATATAAATTTAAATTGTTAATTATTGTTATAAAACCGCTATATTTTCTTTCTTCATCAAACATTAAAATTTATTCATTAATATTAAAACAGGAATAAAATTAAAGAAAATTGTAGATTTAGGAATTCAAACCTAAAAAAAAATAATAATAAAATTCATAATCGTTGATGTATATTTGTATCAATGAAATTGAAAATAATTTTCATATATAAACAATTTATAATTTTCATGAAAGCGTTTTTATCGTTTCCTCGAAAGAGATTTACTTAATATTGCTGTTATTAATGTACAGTGTATTTACACAATTAAAGAAAATAGAAAGAAAAACGTATATTTAAATATAATAAATTATTCTAAAATAAAATGAAGTAAAAATATTCATAAAAAAGGATAATAACTTTAGTATAAAATAAGAAAACAGTATGAAATTAATATAGGTTAGATATCTTACAATAATAAATTTGTATTATAGAAAAAAAAACTACAGAACATTGATTATTCTGTACAAGTAATACATTTATAATTTTCATAAAAAAATAAACATTGTGACGTTAAATGGTATATCATAATGACTGAACCAACATCATTATACCCTATAAGCAGCTATAATAATTGTTAGCACTGTAAGTTTTGTTACTAAATTCATAAAAAGCATATGTAATGTACATATTGTCTCAGTTGACTTCAAAGGAACGCAACGGTACTTTTCAGAATCAGATAAATTTCGAGTGAACGTATGTTCTTCCATATCTTTTTTTTATTTGATGTTGTTCGTGAAAGATGTAACACAGATTTTAATTTTCGCAAGGGTCAAAATATTCCTCTTTGTTGTCGTTGCTTTATAAATACAATGAGATAGGGCTACGCTTTCTTTTTGGCGCTGGTGTATAAACAAAGGCGCTTTTAGCGGCGCCTCTCATCTGGATGGGATCTATATATATTGTTGCAGAGTGCAAAGAGATGGAAAGTGGAAACGCTTTGAATGGGCGCGTCTTGAAAGGTCCATTGTTATTTTCGCGATACGGACACCCAATGCGCCGACTGTTGATTGTTCTTCAGGGGCGCCACACATACACATGCACGCACCGCCCATCCGTACACACTCGACACAGCCTCAAATGTTTGTATATATGTGTACGGTGATTAGATTAAAACGCAACTAGCGGGTGAAACAGCCCACGGAGGATTTGATTTATACCCTCCGAATTGTAGAGCTTTTACCTTCTGGTATTGTTCCAATTCAATTTTAGATTACATCCGCCCCAAGTTTGTTTAATTTGTTCTTGAAACAGACACATTTAAACTGTATATTCTACTGCCGCAATTCCTATAGGAGTTTAACTTGATCAACTCCCATACATGATAATAACAAAGTAAATATCAAATTTATAATTATTCCGGCAGATAACAATCCACTGAGCAAACAATTCATTAAAGAACGTTATTAACGAGTTCTTGATCTCACTCACCATTATTATGTATTACTGTTACATAGAAGATCCGTTGACACTTTCTAATCCAATCAATGACGCATCGATTGATTACTAAGTAAGCAAAAGTGTTTCAAATTAATAAACTTACAAATTAAATTAATAGATTCATCATTTTAATATTAAGTAAAGATCTTAGATTTTTTTTATTTTCCATTTATTTTAATGATTGATTTACAAAATTTGGTTCATTTAGTTTGTAAGACTATCAATTAATTGAAAAATGTTAAGTTTTAAATATATATTTGTATATAACTATCTAATATGAAAATAAGAACAAAATATGATTGTCATGCAAAGATTAATTATTGATCAAATTTCAAAATAGCTCGTAATCATTTAATATTGAAAATTATGACGATAATAAATATTGCTACATTATATAATTTTTATTTCAAATTTATTCATCATTTGTATTAAAAATAATAAGCAGAAAGTTAAAACATGAATGAATGTTTAAGGGAGTTTACTAACTATAATATTACAATTCGTTGATACAGTACTTATTATTATACAGTTATAGATGGAATATCTGTTTTTATTATTTGTTCAATTTGTTATTCATCTTAAAAGAAAGCAATTACTATAATTCCATAAATATTTTATTACTCGAAGAGACCGGTTTGAAATAGTCGGCGAAACCAATTAGCCGGATTGTGCGAGATATTTTCAAAATAAACATCATAACACATACATTAATACCACCAACATTATAATTTGTATTAAAAAAAATTGTAAAACTTAATTAGTAAATTGAATTTACTGATAAGTATTCTTAGCAATGAGTAGTGAATACATAAAATAAATTGCTTACAAGATGTAAGCAATATTTTCCCGATCCTTAAGCAGGGTATACAAAGCATTGAATATCCATAGACGTTATACAAGACGCTCGTTATCGATAGCCATCTAAAATGAGAATTGCCTAATAAATACAGAGGCATGCCGTTCCGATACTACTACAAATTACGCATTTAATATAGCTAAGAGAAAAGTTTCCTTTCTTTTTTTTTGTCAACGAACAATATTTCTGGCGGCATCAATATAACAGTGCTACAGTGGCATCCGTCGAACCACCCCAAACACACCCCCTTCACACCCCTGGCCAAGAACCAAACAGTTTCAAGTGATTTGTTGTCGCCGCGTCGGTTACGTAATAAATCTCAATCGCATGAACGCGTTCGGAATGGAAGGAAACGCGGATTGCGTAAACGATGCCATCGGCGGCGGCGGAGTCGCGAATATTTAGACCTCGGACTGGTGCACTAACCTCTGCTCTAAATTTAATCATAATTCGTAATGCAAATCATAATTGTTTATTTGCGTTAAAGCGGAGCGGGGAGAGTAAGAGAAAAAACAACTAAATTCAATTTAAAAAAAGAGAAGCCACAGCGGTAAGCGTTTATCGTGCCAATTAAACAGCTTTTCTCTCCTTTGATTTCAGGTTTTCAGTTGGTGGATGTGGATCAGACCAAAGTAGGAAACTTGCAGTCACTCTTTTATACTTCTACCTACTTTGGCGCTTATACGCACATACACACACAACGCTCATATAACCTTACACATACATGTGCACATACTACTCGAACATACACACATGCACATAACGCGACTTTATAGCTCTCATCTTGCGACCTCTTTTATACAGTTTATGTAAATGCGCAAAGCTATTTACAGTTATTTATGTGGCAGGTATATACCGTGCATACCGCATATATGGGCCATTTTTATTAAATAATGTTCATATCGTATAAAGTTTCATGAGCTATTGTCTAGCAAAATCAATATTTCCAAACATATTTGCGCCATATTTAGAAAAATGTAACGAAAAACTATATCCTCTCGTGCATATAATAAGTACGCGGTTATCCCGTTTTCAGCGTCAGTAGCTGATGCTGTTTTGTTTTTCTGCCCAAATACACAGCTACCCACTATAAAAGCACCAAGATATACGATCTCTCGAGCGTAATCACAGCTCCGTTAATGTTATGGCGAGTTAATTGTGGCAATTTCGACGAGATAATATCACATTTACATATCAATCTGAACGGCACCATGGAAAATGTAACGTACAAAAATATGGGATACTGCATTGAATGGGAACATGAAAAAAAATGTATTGGAAACCCGATTTTAGGGGAGGTGATATAGACTGGTTGTTATCGTCATGATACACGGGCGTGACTATTTCTAATGGTGCATTCACACTGTACATAATATGGGACATACATATATTTCAGATGGCACAACTATAATTGGTTTTATGGTATATGACACTGAAATTATGAACTGTCATAAGTACAAATCAGTTGATACGTCAGACAGAGTATAATCACATATAATAATTAATTATCAATTAAGAATATTATTATGCTACTATGATAATATTATGGCAATGTAATCATAAGAAAGTTAATATTATTGTGCTGTATTTTCTAATTAGTTACTGCTTAATTTATATAAGATATCTTGTCTAAATAATGAAATAATCCATATGACAGTCTTAAGCCGTCTATATAAGTATTTTTAAATATTAGTTAATAAGTAAAAATAGTGAATACTATTTCTAATTACGAATATGGTCGAAATGTTCTTAAACAAGAAACAAGCGTATTATTTCAATATTGCTTATGTATTCGGATAAAATAATAAAAGAAGTAATAAGTATACCCATTCAAAAGAATGATACACAAATGTGTGAAATGTAATTTAAAGATCTATAGATGGCAAACAGCACCGACGTAATCATGTTGATTTTATCAATCCTCTGGGAGGCGGCAACGGCGGAGGGCTTTGCTATTTTCCATTTGGTGACTGATTGCATAATAAGAATCAATCGAGAGGTCGGTCTATTCTGGGATGCGGGAGCGTCGAGAAAGCTCGCGGCGGCGTTTCAAAAAAAGTTCTGAGAGTGGTGAAAAAAGGGCAAAACGGGAGGCAAAAGAGATAAGGCGAAGCGCAAATCAAGATAATGATAGGATGGAGTCTGATCGGAGTCAATTTTACAGCTGTTTCCAAACACGAGACAGAGATCTCGGAAGTGTGAGCAAGCGAGAGGGAATCCTTCGTCAGCACATATATCAAAAACTTAACTGGAAACTTCTCAACACTTTTCAATTTCTCAACGGCCGCGCTCCAGGGAATTCCGCTCTTCTTCCTTTTTCATCATCTTCTTTCTTTTCCATCCTTCTGAGCCCCGCCACGTCTCTGCCCTTGCCGCCCCCGCAGTTTCCTTCGTAGTTGTTTCCGACTTCTTCTAGACCACCCTTTTGGAAGTCTCTATTTCTTTTGCTCGACTACTGTTTGTTTTCACGATTTATTGTGATGGCTTGTTACCATGCAGTAATTATACATTTAACAGTGAAAAATATGTTATGTGAGATAACTTCTATTATTCATTTTTTTTAAATATCTTCAGTAAAAAAAAGTGAAAAAAATTGTTCGAAGATAACATATGAATAAACATATATCAATAAAAATAAATATTACCAAAGTCGATCTGCTTGGAGGAGGAATCATCTCTTACCTGAAACAAAATATTAAAAAATCAATAAATCATGTATAATTCTACAATATGAAGAATATATAACATTTTTATTTAGTTTTTTGTACGTAGACTATATTACGTTTGTATAATGTAATATATGCGATGGTTATAAAAATATAAATAGAATTTTTGTAAAGAATATGTCGTTTCTATAAATATTAAATATCAAAATATTTTGTATTCTGAATAAATGTAAATGACAAAAAAACAATGGTTTCAATTTTATTTACGTAACTTATAAACTATATACATAATAAATTATTTACTCTTACTTGAATATCAAAATTTGTAAATATATACATAGTTTTTAGATTATATAACCTAGTTTTTTTTACATATACCTTTTTGATAATATAACTATGATTTCATTATTTGATTTTGTAAACTTTTATAAATTAATATTAAGGCCAATAGAGATATTAAAATAAATAAATACAATTGAAATAATTTTAGAGATGCGTGCGTATTTAACAAACTGCAATTTTATATTAATGTTTTTGCTTTTGGAACAGAAACCTTTCATTATTTTAGTTATGAAATTTTATAGAGTTGCACTTCAAAATTTAAAAAAAAAAGCGATCTACCCTAGACTGTAAATAATATTTTTAATTATGTGCACGTACGCAATACCTAATAGTTATTAACCGCACGAACGTACGTTTGAACACGCACCATATGTTTGCCATATACCAATATATATCCAGCACTTACTAAAAACATTGAATCGAGAAATGCGCAAATTCGAATGAAAAGTACTATACACTTATTTACAAAGCAACACTTTTAGTGCATTATCGATTGTAAAATGTACAGACAAAACAAAATATAAATTACATGAAAATGTAATAGCAATGAAGGCACACGTGAAATTGCATGCGCCCTCATAATAAATGTAAATTGATAATATCAATTATTCAAAATATGCGCCAGACAAACGTGCATTGCTCAATATTGCGTCTGATGGGTGGTAGAGACACTTTAATTCTTCCCTTTGCATAAACTAGTATCATTGAAATGTAAATTTACAAAAAAAGATCATATGCTCTCAGATTTATGATAACTAAATTTGTATAATTAGTATTATATTAATATAAAAAATAATAATATTAATATAAAAAAAAAACTTGATATATTAATTTTAAAGCGCGGCAATAAGATAAATAATTAAAAATTAAAATAAATAATTGAGACATATGCAACTCCTAATTTAAATGCCTTTTTTGTATAATTTATTGTTACTATAGAGCATTATATAAATTATTTTTTATTGTTTTACATAGTTTTATTTTATTTACTTTAGAATATGTAAATTGAAGTGCAGATGATATTAATGGGATGAACCGGATGTAGGTATGGATAAGTTTGAAAATATTAAAATTAAAACATATTATTAAAAAGTTTATCCCTGTGTATTAAATTTAATATACTCACGAAGTTTCTTGTATTCAATTAATCATCCTTAATTTTCATTTAGCATTTTGATCAGAATCTCTTGAATGTAATATAAATCTATCAAAGTTAATACTTTAAACTTTAAACAGTTTAATAAATAAATTTAACTATTGTTTCATTAAATAAAAAGCTAAAATTGTTTGCACTATATAACAATAGTTTCCTTATGAGTTGGTTTTGTATGACTTTTTTTTATGTAAAAGCATCTTATTGTTTGAATAAAATACAGTAACAAATTCTATATATAATTAAAAAGTTATACAAAAAAAAGAGTTTCGCTACATTATAAGTTTGATTTGAATGACTGGCATTCAGCAGACACCACCCGGAATATATTTTCATAAATTAATGTAATTTAGAATATTGCAATCACGCAGCAAACCTAAAATGCATTGGAATTGCATATTACGAACGAGGCTTTCTATTTCGTTTCTAAATATCATCACGGCCTCGACGACGTTCCACTTTTGCACACTCGAATTATTATTAATTTTCGCTTATGGCATAAAACGGTCCTCTCCTCGCTTAATTATGCATTCCCGTACATACACATATACACAAATATATACAGATACATACATAGACGTGGACGTGCTTCTGCATTCGCAAAATGAACCATCCCAAAAGCGTAAAACCACGGCATGCACAATTGTTTCCAATCCTCGCGCTCCTCCTCGTGCAATCAACTATAATTTCACTTCTAGCTGCCTATCCCGTTCATTTCTCCCCTCATCTTAATGCAAACGAACGGCGCGATTTCCAGTTAGATAACCGATTGCGTAATGGGAAAGGGGGGGGGAATCAATCGCGACGATTCTTCGACTTCGACTACAACTTTGTCCCGTTTCAATTATGAAAGTATAAGAAATTAATTTGTTCTCCCTATATCCACAGTAGTCCAATCAAAATAATTACTTGTACTTGTAACAATTGATATTGGACAAGTTGACATTTCAGTTTTAAAAAATAGCAAATGTAATTAAAAAAAAGATCATATCTTCTATATTAACATCAATTTAACATATTTTGCATTTGTTTCTTTCTAATCAGAATATACAAATTATGATAGTTAAATAAATATTTTACTTAATATAAAAAACTAACTTATACATCCATTATTATATATTTAAATTCATTGATTTTATCTTACTGTAAAGCTTACATTTATAATATGTAAAGACTACAAATTTAATATAAAATTAAATCTTCTCAATAAAACTAGTGAATGAAAATGGTATATACGATTTGTTTCAAATTTTTTCCATTTGATAAAAAAATAATTTAAACATGTTATGTATAAAAGAGTTTCAGGAGTTTAGCAGACACAAACATTTGTGCAAGTTTTATTCATTTTGAGTGCTTCCTGAGATGACAAGAAGCGGGAAGTAGAAACGCAGTGAAGAGGTTGCGAAAAGAAAACAGAGAAAGAGAACCGGGCAATTCCTATTTGTTATATCTTTTCTAGGAGAATTGACTGAAATGAAAAAGGTGGCGAGTGGTTTTGGTTCCAGTTTACTCAAAAAAGAGAGAAGAAAACGGAAGCGACACAATTTAATTTAAGTGAAGTGGTCTTCTGCACACAAACACACACATATGGATACAAAGCCACACACACACACATAGATACACACCAGAACCAAGCGATGTACGAGACAATGAGAGTTATTTTTTTTCCAGCTTGTATTGATTCGAAGTGGCGGAGCCGTGGCCTTTACTGAATCATTACCTAACATAGTTCGTTGATGGCGTGAAGTTCTGGGCTGTGTGTTTGTGTGCTCGCGGCTTCCACATGGTCGGGTGAGATGGCTGTTTGCGACAGATGCTGAGGTCATCCACCACTTCTCGTAAAATTGAAATTCTGCTGTCTCCGAGCAGATCTTTATTTATAACACATTTGCAGCTATTCAACATTTTAGTTAAATTTTGGAATAGCGGATCCAATTCAGAACAAATTAAAAAAATTGAATAAATAGAAATTTAGGTTAATTTGTATTTGAGAAGGATATATTCTTGTGTTAACAATTAGTTGCAGAAAAATACGAAATAATTACATTTTTATTATTTGTAATAAGAAATTAACATGTTCAACAATTGGCATGTGAAGGTAAATAACCTAATACTAAGATATACTAACAATCTAAGCTACTTGACTAATGTATGTAAAATAATATATAGAACAATACCAACTGAAATATATTTATGTCACATAGTTTGGAAGACGTGTGCCCTTATACACATTCGAATTTATTATACACAAGAAATGAGATTTGTTTTGTATACAAAAAGAATAATATTAAATTATTGTTATTTTCCAATAATTTATTAGATGAAAAATAATTATTGATATTTTAATAAATGCTTTTACTTCTTAAGATGCAAATGCTAATAAACAAGCAAAATTACTTTAAAAATAGATTGTCTGTATTTGTGTAAACATAGGAACAAAGCAATTTATAAACGGGATGAGGTAAAGGTGGAAAAAGAAACAATATATAAAATGTTATCATAACACAAAAGTTTTATAAGCCGTAAGGTTGAATGCTTTATGTATTACTAGACTGAATAAAAATTTCCATTGAACAATTAAACTTTTTATTTGCCAAGCTTTTTTTTATTGTTCCCTTGTTTTCTCTTTATTGACCGTTTTATTAGTGCGATACTTCTTTCGCTTTACTTATTTTTATACTTGATGAGCGTAGCGATACCAAATCTAGCATGACACATATTGTTCCATCTCCTCCAATTTTCTTACGGAGTAATAATAATAATAATAAGAAGAAAAAAACATAACTCGCAACACATTTAAATATTTAAAGTTTTCCACTCAAACGTATTTCCGATACCAAAAAGTATTTCTTTACGTGTAATAAATACGTTGCTGCTGGGGCAACTTAAGTGGATGGAAGGAGAGTGCATTCAACGCGATGTACTACATCTTCTTTCCTATTTGTAGGTGCATGTGTATGTGCATGGGAGAGTTGTAAGATGTAACCGAATGTAGGTTTGAGATTTGTATGCTGAAGATGCGATCGCTCGAATGCAGTTAACGAATGGCCACACGGATACGACACCCAGATTGAAAGATTTTATATATATATATATATATA